>NW_024352788.1:0-440 GCF_902729225.1 Pteropus medius
TTTTTTTTTTTTTTTTTGCCTGACGTGGGAATCACAGGCTTTCTGGGCTGGAACAAAGTCCAACTCCTTCCCTAAGGTATAAATTCTTGAATCCTTAGCATCCTTGCCAGGGAAGCTTACAGACTCTCTTGAATACCTAATATGATGAGGAACTCACTTCTCCCCAAGACGACCTGCTCCCTCCTTACGCGGCTCTGATAGAGACATCCGTCTCCATCAGGAGAGTGGTCCTCCTGCTCCTGCTCTGATAAAGAACTGATGCAAGTTTACGGAGTAATAAATATTCATTGTGCGGGAGTGACCGGCAGAGGATACACAAGCGTTGAACTGATGCTCCTTGACCTTAAAGGGGAGCTGAGAATTGCACCCAAGGAAAGTAAAATGGAATGGAAAGTGGCGTCTGGCAGAGGGAGCCACGGAGGCCAATGTCCCACATCCCT
>NW_024352789.1:0-18547 GCF_902729225.1 Pteropus medius
AGTATCTAGATAGCTTTATGTTAGTCAAGACTCCCCCTGGCCTGTTTGAGAATTAATTTAGTGATTCTGAAGATTCATTTCTAAAACAACGCGGAGCATCTGCCTTTGACACAGATAACGTTGTGAATACTTAACTTGTGCCAAGTGATAACATGAATCATCTGAATTCATATTAGTAGCAATCCTATTATTATTCCCATTTTACTGATGGGAAAACCAAGGCTCAAAGATGTTGAATGACATGCCCAATGTACAGTGATGACTGTCAGTGGTGCTAGGACCCAAGCAGCTAACTTGTCCTTGAGTCTAGTCTTAAGCATCATTCTGTACTGAACTGCTTCCCCAAGTGCAGCAATATGTAACTAAAGGCTTGTCACTGCTGACTTCATTCTGATTAGATGTAACTATAAAACCATGACACAAAAGATACCCCACCACACACACCCCCAGAATTTAGAAAACAGCCATATGAGGGCTGTCCCCAGGGAGCCAGTGCCCGACACCCAGTCCGCCTCGTTGCTGCCCTTCGGACTTTTGGAGTTTTCTTAGAGAAATGCCTCCAGAACCAACTTAGCAGAAGCACGTGGACTGAGCACCAGCTGAGCTCCAGATGCTTTACGTATATTCTCTAACTTAATCCTGTCGGTCCTGTCATGTGCTTTTATCCTCATGTTACAGATGAGGAAATTGAATGGCAGAGAGAAGTCAAGTAGTTTCCCTGAGACAATAATCACTAAATGGTAGAGCCAGTGATGGTTGGCATTGGGTTGGCCATACTCCTGCGTGGCAGACACTGCTACTCAAAATCCATTCTCCTTTCTTCCTTTTGTAACAGAACCCCTGAGTTTTATCTGGCCATGCGGCTGCCCAGCTAAACACAGCCTCCCTTGCAGCAGCTAGGCATGCACACGTGACTAAACTCTGACCAATGAGATGTGAGCAGAAATGACACATGCAACTGCCAGGTCATATCCTTTAAACACTTCCTCTTTTCTTCTTATGCTGGAGCTGGAGCAGCCACTTAGACCTTGAGATGGAGACCCTGGGCTGAGGATGGCAGAGCATCCTGCCTGGCTCTCGAAGCCACTGTGAGAGCCCTGGGCTGTTAGATTCCAGTTCTCTCTGGTTAAAGCCGTCGTATTGGCTTTTGTTACAGTTGGTGAACCTGCAACTTAGTCCAGACGTCTTGAATGGCTGACAAGATAAGACACCCCATTTTCATAAGGAAGATTAAGAGCTGCATCCCCAGCACCTGCCTCCGTGCCTGGCACCTAGTAGGTCCTCCACATATTTTAATGGTCCTCAAAATCTCATTGTGAGGTAGTTCACAGTACAGCAGAAGCCCTCTTACCTGACACGATCAGGGGTGGATCATCTTATTTCAACTTAAAAAATACAGTCTACAGCCATGGCACCCTGAACAAGCCCGATCCCGTCTGATCACGGAAGCTAAGCCGGGTCAGGCCTGGTTAGTACTTGGATGGGAGACCACCTAGGAAGAGCAGGTGCTGTAGGTGTAAAAAATAAAAAATAAGAGATTGTAAGCTGACAAGGTCCTTGCAATCTGTGAGGTCGACCAAGGGTTGCCTCGCCTAAAAAAATAAAAAATATATAAAAATAAATACATCCAATTGCCATCTGTCAAAGTGGTCAGCCTCTGTTCTCCGAGGATGGGGCTGATGATTTAGTTCTCCATCTTTCCATAAACCTCACCAGCTGGGTATCACTGCAATTTGCAGCTTGCTGTTTTAAGGTGGAAGAAGGAATAAATGGCAGTCTGAGTGCAAAATTCTTCTCTATTTTTATGACTTTCTCCCAGACTGTAATAATCTTGCTCACAAAACTAAGTCAACAAGTTTTTAAGTGACTCACTTTAATCAGGTCTTCTAAGGATTCAACTAAGTTTTCATAGAAACAGTGCTTGTTTTCACACTCTTGGCTCATCAATTTGTATATTTAATTAAGTTACAATAACACGTACAACCACAGACACACTCGGCAGCAAGCGCAGGCGACCCTTAGCCAACGGTGGCTTCACTAGGAGAGTGGACGTGCACAGCACTGCAGAGGGGACTTGCTGCCTAGCCTCGACTCACGGGGTCACTCAGCGGTCGGGTGAGCTGGGAGGACGAGCTAAGCTGTCTGCCTGCTGCTCCTCCACTGTGCGAGGGGTGTCGTCTGTCGTGAGGATCAGGGGAGAAAACACTCGTGAAGCACGTGGGACACCGCGTGGCCTGTGCCAAGTGCCCAGGAGGTAGACTTCACGATCTCACTGTCCTCATGGCTGCTGGTAGCAGTTGTCCTGTGGGCTGCAGGCCTCTGCTGGGGTTCGGGGAGGAGGTGGGGTGCATCTGTTGGTGAATGTGGTTTATGACCCATTTCCGGCCTGAGAAGGCGGGGTGGGGGCACACGGTGGCGAGAGTCACCAACGCCAAAGCCTCCTGGCCGAGGAGTCATAGTTTGCAGAACGGGCAAGGGCCGTAGGACCGTGCGGTTTGGATCCAGAGAGAAAAGGGGAGATTCACCATCCATTTTCCTATGTTCTTTTGCCTACTGAGCCCCCAAACCCCAGCAAGGAACAAAGAGCCTCAGGGCCGAGATTGCAAAGCCCCTGCCCAGCCTGCTGATGGCGCTGTGTCCTGTGTCCGCACAGCGCTGGACCCTGAAAGAGGCTGTGTCCCCAAAACCCCTCTGTGTGTTGAGTTTTGGGAAGGTACCACGGCGGCCAGGGCTGCGGCCAGCAAGGGGTCACGTGATCGTGCAGAAGCCGGATGCCGTGGGTCTCCGCGGGTCCCTGCGGCCGGTGGCCCTGGGCTGTGGCGAGGGCCTGAAGGAGGCGGGGCGGAGCTCGGCGGCGGGAGTAGCTGTGGAGAGAGCAGCCCGCTGGCCCCAGCTGCGGTCACCCTGTCCCGCCCCCGCCTCTGCCGCCAGGCTCTAAGGCAGTGGGGAGGAGGCTCCCTTTCTCTGGGGCCCGCAGTCCGGCGTGCAGGAGGCGGGGCCACGCCGGGCGTCCAGAACTGAGCGAGGGCAGAGACAGAGGCTGAGCGAGGCTGTCTGTCCCCAAGCACCAGACCGCACCTTCCCCAGCCTGAACAGGGTTCACGTCCCTGCATTAAATCGTCCAAGGCCACAGCCTCTCCTACTGCCTTTATCCATCCTCCAGGCCTCCCTGGTCCCTCTGGGACCCACCTACTGACCTGGGGCCACTGGGCACCAGGCCTTGGTCTCCAAATGGGAGAAGAGATGGCCCTGAGGCCTGGCCTGGACGAAGAGGGACAGACACTCATGGTGGGCCTCTGGACCAAGAACCATCCTGGTCAGAGAGACCGCTTGGGGAGGACAAGCAGGGCGGGTGCCGGGGGGCGGGGGGCCTGCTGGTCACCGAGCACGGAGGGTCTTGGGCAAGCCCGGCCGCCCGGTGGCTGGCGTGGGGACCACGTGCCAGTGCCTGGAAGGAAACACACTGCAAAGAAGACGTGAAATCAAGCCGACGAGCAGCAAGGAATTCTGCCCCCGGCGCTGGAGCCTCTGCGGGGAGAGGCCAGACAGCAAGCTCCCTGGCATGCGGTGGGCTCCCCACGAATGCTGGTGCTCTCAGACGGAAAGTTCTAGAAGTTAGGGAAACCATGGAGGCAAGGTGGAAGTGGTGACTCGGAAAAGGTTCAGGGGAAATGGGCGAGGGTCTTGAGAGAGGAGCAGAAGTGGGGGGAGGCAGGCAGTGCAGAGATGACGGGCGTGGGGAGGGTGCCCCCCTCAGCCGGGACAGCCCACGTGTACTCACGCTCCAGCCTCCGCACAAGCCAGCCCGGCCCCGGAGCTGACGGGGCGCCCTCTTCCTCTGGCCCCCTGAGGGCCTCCTCGTCCTCTTCCCTCCCCCCGGGACACCTGTGGGGCAGGGGACGGGCAGAGCACTCCGGCCAGGCCCCCTCTTCCCTGGGGGTTGCTGTGAGGTCACAGCTGCAACACCTCCCGACACCTGTGCAGCCCCGCTCACCTGTGCAGTCCTTCTGCTGGGCCCCTTCCCACCCCCGCCGAGCAGGCTCCCCCCGGAACTGGAGGCCGCCCCGGAGCTGAGGTCTGGGGATGAAGGGGAGTAAGGGGGGTCAGTCTGAGAAGAATGGCTGTGGACGTGTGAGTACATCCCCTCTGACACACTGAGGGACAGAGAGACAGGCAAACCGGCGGTGGGTGGAGTCCCGGGGTGAAGCCCTTCGCTCTGTTAGGCCCTACGGGTGGCTGTCACGTAGAGCCCAGCTCGTGGAGGATCAGACGTGGCCAGAGCCTGACCACCGCCCCACCCTGCCCAGGGCCTCCAGGAGCAAAGTCGCAGAGGGTTGGTGGCCAACTTTGAGTGCAACCCAGGTCCACTGGCCCCCAACCCTGTCCTCTTCCCTCATCAAGCTAATTTAATTTTGTTTGCAAATTCTAAGTAGGGCGTCCTGGTCTTTAAAATAAGAGAAGCCGTACAGCCTACTAAATACATATAATAAATACGAAAATGTGTCAGCTCCCGAGGGGTGAGCGAAGGACAGTGACCTGTGGAGAGGCTGGGAGCAGGACAGAGGTGAGGGCGGGTGGAGGAGGGGCCCTCTGGAGACCCACGGAGCCGCGTCCAGAGCTGGGAGAGGGGACTTCCTGGGAGCACTGCCCCCATCCTGTGGCCCTTGCGGGAACTGCAGCCAAGGACTTAAAACTCCGTCTCCCTGGTGTGGCTGGGGTCCTGGCTTGCACCCCTTGGCTTCACTGAGCTAGTTAGCGGTCAGCGGGGCCCTGGCACAGCCCTAGTGAGGGACACGTGCCACCATGCCCCGCCCACCTTGCAGCCTCAAATAGGCAATAGGTGTCCCATATGCTGGACGAGGGCAGATGAGCAGGGGTCAGGCCAGCAACTTGAGGGTGCCAGCTCTGCTCACCACGACCCGCCTCCTCCAGGCAGTCCTCCCACCCCGCTCCGTCTCAGCGGTCGGCTCACCAGGCTCTGAGCCAGGACCAGCCCACCCCGGGCCAAGTGGGTCCTCATGGCATCCGCCAGCTTGGCCACCAGCCGCTCTCTCACAGAACCTGGCTCCTGGGGACAGGAAGGGAAGTAGGGTACGGGGGAGGTCAGCGCTTCGGCTCCCGGGGGCCTGCGTGGGAGGGGCAGGGAGACCCACGGCGGGGAGGGGCTCTGTCTTCCTTCCCTCTTGCCCACCCCTTGCCTTTGCCAGGGCCCCGCCCAGCACCGTGGACAGAGACAGAGACAGAGGGACCCTCCCTCACCAGGTTCCCGGGACCCAGCCCCCGCTGTGCCCAGTGTGTGCTTAATGAGTGGGTGGATGATGGAGGCCGGAGTGTCAGCGGGCAAGGCTGGAGGGCTGGCGGGAGGAGCTGGGTTTCCGGACAGGGCCTTACCTGGCACCGGGCCAGCGCGTCCTTGTAGTGCTCCAAGGCCTGAGCATGCTGGCCCAGTCTGGCCGCAGCGGCCCCCAGACCCTCACAGGCCTGCCACTGCCCCTTAGTGTCCCCTGGGGAGAGCCGGAGAGGTCTTTCCACGCCTCCTGCCCCACTGACCCTCCCTCCAGAGGCACTCCCCTCCCCCACCCCATCTGCCTCTCCACTGGCCCCAAGGACTCTCAGCCTTCGCCACCCCGCCACCCGCTAACCCCTCACACGCACCAGCATCCTGGGCAGCCTGCAGAGCGTGCAGGTAGTTGTCCCTGGCGGCCTCGTGGTCCCCCAGCTGGCTCAGCGCGAAGGCCAGGCTGCCGAAGCTGCGGCCCTGCTCCCAGCGCTGCCCCGCAGAGCCTGACGACAGAGCCCACCCACCCTGAGTGGCCGTGGGCGTCAGGACCCTGCCCCAACGGGGTGCCACAGGCACCCCTCCAGAGGCGGCAGAGACCTGGACTCCTGACAGCCAGCGTCTCTCAGCCCTGACCCTGGGCCTGAAAGTCTCCCCCGCCGCCGGCCCCCGCCAGTCCGAGCCAGGCAGCATCTCTGTGCAGCGGGCAAGGCGGGCGTGAATGGCTCTCCCTCTGCCCGCTGCTACCCTCCCAGCCCCTGGCCTTGGCCTCTGGGCCCAGCACCCTCTGCCCTGCCTGGCCACCCACTTCCTGCATCCCCAGCCCCATAACCGGTCCTAAAAGTCCAGCCACTCCTCAGCTTTGGGGCCCCTGCTGGACCCCCTCTCAGTCCCTCGGTCCCAGACGGATTCCCCAGGCCCTGGCACGCACCGTGCAGGGCGGCAGCCTTCCGGTGGAACTCCCGGGCCTCCTGGTAGTTGCCGAGGGCGTTGTGGGCCATCCCGAGGTTTGTCAGCACCGTGGCCGCCTCTCCCGGCGCCCGGCACAGGGGCAGCGCCTGCAGGAAGGCCTCGGCCGCCAGCGGGAACAGCCGGAGCTGGGAGTAGCTCAGGCCTAGGTCATTGTACAGCCGCCCTGGGGGCCAGGCCAAGGTCACGGGTAGCCAGGCCGGATGTGACCGAGGCTGCACTGGGGTAGCCCCCGTCCCACGCTCCTTCCCCAAGGCCCACCGGCCCCTTCCCCAGCCCTCAGAAAGGCCTCTGCTTCCACCCCACCTCTGAGTGTCGCCCGGCCTGAACGTCCCCACAGCCCAAAGGCCTCACCCAGCAGCCCCCGCTCGGCGCTCCTCTCTGCGAGCCTCCGGCTTTCCTGCAGCACCCGCACCACCTCGCTCACCGCGTGCTGCCCGCTGCTCAGCATGCAGCCCGCCGCAGCCCCCAGCGCCAGGGCTGCAGCCCGCGGCTGCCCGGCCTGCACATAGGCCCGGCTTGCTTCCTGCAGGCAGTGAGCTGCTGGCTCGGGCTGCCCCAGAGCCTGGTAGCAGGCTCCCATTTTTGCCTGGGCTCGCCCCTGGTCACAGAGTGGCTGGTAGTGGCCCAGGGCCTTGCGGTACCAGGCCAAAGCTTGAGGCAGGTCACCCAGGGCATGGTAGGCCAGAGCTACGTTGAAACACTGGTCTCCGTGACGCCCGCCCTGTGCCTGCCCCTCAGGCTGGGCTCGCAGGAGCAGCGCGAGGCCTCGGGCTGGGTCCCCGGTCTCCACGTAGGCAGCCCCCAGGTTGAAGGCACAGGCCTGGAGGACGAGGGTGTCCCTTTCTCGTGGGGCCTCGGAGGCCAGGAGGAAGGCCCTCTGGAAGCTGGTCAAGGCCTCCTGGTCCTGGCCGGCCAGTAGGGCCCTGTGGCCAGCCCTGGTGAGGCCCAGGATGCTGGCCCCCCGCTGTGGCCACTTTCTCTTCTTTTCCTTCTTGGCGCTTGAGCACTCTGGCTCAGGCTCTCGCGGGGCGTCCTCGGGGGAGGGGGAAGACATGGCGCTGACAACGGAGAGCACGGGGTTCAGCACAGCGCCCTCGGCACCCCCCAAGCAGAGGCCCTGTCAGGCGGTGCGGCGGCTTCCCTGCCCGGCTGAGATCCCTGGGCTGCGGGAACCTCCCGTGCCACCGCGCTTTGCTTCATCTACGCCACTGTCACCGTAATGCCCGGCCAATTCTTAGCCTTCCCTCCTTCAGGTTAATAGCTTCCTTCGGAACGGCCCTCCCCTTGGCCAGCCTCCCTCTGCCCTCCGCGCCACCTGGCGTGTGTCACACGGGGCCAGAGCTGGCACTTCTCGTGTCTCTCTCACCTATTCGATTCGGAGCGACTTGAAGGGCCTGGCACAGAGCAGGTAGCTGTTTATCACACATTTATCCCGATAAACGCTGACCAGACGAGATGAAAGCGCCCGGAGATGGCTGGTCACGGCGTCTAACGCACTTAAGACGGCCCGACGCGGCCACTCTCACGGTTGGCAGGGCCTGTCCTCCAGCGTCTGCCCCCCGCCCCCGCGTCATCGCATGCACCACCCACTCATAATCTAGGTGCTCCTGCCGCATCTCAAGACGTAGCTCAAACCACGTCAGCAGACGCTCGGGGAGCCCCTGCCACGTGCGGGGGGCACCAAGCCCAGGAGGCTCCTGAACTGGCAAGGGGCCAACTTCCAGGAGCGAGGCCGCCGCCTGCTGCCCTCTTGCTGTCTGCCCCGGGGGACCCTTTCTCCCCCGTCTGCTGGCTGGTTCCGGCCCCCGCCCCCACACCCTGCTCTCCAGGCGCCCTTAAACCCAGGACGCTCTTTCATCGGCTCTGCTTCCGGACAGGGCCTCTCCTCTAGAGAGGTGGGGCCTGTTCCCAAGCTCTGCTCCCCGGTGCTGGAACAGGAGAGAGACCCAGGCACTGGGGTCTCAACACCCCCGCCCTGTTTTAGGGGAAGCGGCTGAGATGGTACTTTCCCCTTCTATAGAAACTCCTCCTGCGCCTGACAACACCCAGGAATCCTGCCTCTTTGGGGCCATCGCTCCGTCCTGGGGCCTCAGCCGGGAGACACCTTACCTCCTCGATCTTCTCCGCAGATGGCTTTCTGGAATGGTCCCTCTGGCTTAAGTTACCGCCCCTGGCTCTTAGCTCAGAGCCCTGGGGGTTACCAGACAACCAAGTACCGCCCTCCGCTCCTAGGGGATTCTTTGATTGACAGATCAGGTGACCTATCGTAGTGCTGGACCCCGGGGGTGCCTGGGCACGGATGCCTGGGGTCCATTGCCTGCCCTGTCCCACCCCTGCAGACATATCCCTCAGGTCTTTGACTGGGAGCAATGAGTCAAGCATCGTGGGTCTGTTATTGGCTACAACCTCAAAGACCGTCTCCCCCTTTCACAGAGGAGGGGGCCAGGCTCAGACCGCAGGTGTGACCTGCCAGAGGTCACAGAGCAGTCGGGCAGCTTGGACCAGACCCCGGGCTTTCTGCGGCTGGGTCCCCTCCACTAGCTGCGACGGCCAGCTTTAAAGAGGCTCGGGCCGCTCCGAAAGCGAACCCTCCCGCACGCACGTGGGCACGCGCGCTCGCGCGCTGCGCTTCTGCGGGGTAGTTTCGCAGATGGGAACAGGGCGAAAGGTCGATGGTCAGGAAAGGCCTGGGCATCAGAAGAGCCTCGCTGCCCGCGGACCCCCTTTTCCTGGCTCCGCGGATCCGCAGCCCCCCGAGTTCTGCGTCATGGGAGGACGGCAGGCCCCTGGGTGGCCTGCATCAGACAGCAATGTCCTCGCTGACCTGGGAACGGGCCTCTTCTAAGTAGAGGGGGCTTTGCCAGAAACGAAGGGAACTCTGAGGGAACGGTGGGGCTCAGCCGCGTTTGCCCGGGGCCTCCGGCCGGGGCCTCCGCCCAGGGCCTGCCGTGCCAGGTCCGAGGCTCCTCGGCCCACGGCCGGGCCTGCAGGAGCCACCTCAGCCTGGCCGGGGCCAGACGGGCTGCTCAGTCTGCTGTGGACTCCGGGGCTTCCCCGAGGCGGGGTGATTTGGGGAGACACAGGGACTGAGGCCGCTGTCACCGCACTTCCAGTGGCTCTCAGCGATCCGGCGATCTGTCTGCATCATTCTCTCGTTCGTTCACTCTGCCCTTTGCTCTTTCCCGCTTGACCTGCGCTTCCGCCTCCCTGATTTTAACTCCAGTGACAAGCCAGTGCCTCCTAGACCGAGCTTGTCCAGGGGCAGTTCCCGCTTCCTCTAACCCGCCCACGCTGCGTTCCGCCTTAGCCGGTGGCCCACGCCCGGGTCCCCGAGCTGGTAGACGCCCATGTGGCCGCCTCTCCTGCAGCTCGCGGTCCGGCTGCTCCCCATTCCGCAGCCGCTCTCCAGCACACCTCTCCTCTCGGTCTGGCGCCCATGGCCTTGGGGGCCGGCGGTCCGCAGTGGTTAGGGGCTCGCCCTGGAGCTGGCCTGGGCTCTGCGCGTTTTCGGCGGGGCGGCACTTCTAAGCCTCTGGTTGCTCATCTCCTCTCGTGCTCTGCCTTAGCCACGGCCTCCCCGCCTCCTGGTCCTTCCTCCTCTCCCCACCTCTGCGGGCCCCTTAGGGACGACAAATACGGTCAGGATGCGAGAAGGCTGCACACACCCCGACCCCTGGAAAGGGCCGGGCGGATGAGAAGGAGGAGTCCGGGGTCCGCGGGGAGGGAGCGCGGGGCCCGCCCGGCCGGACTGCAAATCCCAGGGTCCCCTGCGCGCGGCCCCGGCGCGGCCCGTCTGGCCGCGGCGACGGCGAGGGGCGGTGGCCGGCGGCGGGAGATTCAAACTCCGAGAGGACATGGAGGCGAGCGGCGCGGCCCCGCGCCGGGCGGTCTGTGAGTGGCCGGGCCGTGCTGTCCCCGCGGGTCGGGGAGGGGGCGGCCCTGGGAGGGCGCAGCGGGCGGGGGGACACCGGCCCCGGACGCCGTCCTCCTGCGCGGCCGGAGCGGAGCTGGGCGCGGCCGGACCTCCCGGCCCTGCGAGCTGGTTTCCTCCCTTCTCCCCACATTCTGGGCTCCGCGGAGGGGGAATGCGGATGGTCCGGGTGGCCCCCTAAAATTCAGCGGTTACGGATGGCTGCCATGCTTGCTAAGCGCTACCAGGGGACAGGACAGACGCCAAAAGGGACCTGGAGGGTGACGGGGAGCAAAGTTTTGCCACCCCCAAATGCACCTTTTGGGACGTTGATTTTAACCGAGTTGTTGGGAGACAGAAGACTCGGGAAGAAGCTGTGGCCCTCCCGCCTGAAGGAGGTCAGATAGGAAAGCTGGCTTGGAGGCAGGGCGTCACCTGGCCGTCGCCTGGGACCCGAGGGGGGGGCGGGGACCACCGCAGCAGGGCCTGCTCGCGGTCCCCGCCCGCGTCCCGCCGGTTCTGGAGGCCCAGCAAAGATCTGTGTCGCATGCTTCACCTTCTCCTCTCCAGACCCCGCCCCGCCTTTGTCCAGAGGGGCATGTTCACCCCACTGCCCGAGGCCTCCAGGGATCTGCGTTCCCGCGGCCTCCACATGAACGCCCATCATACCTTTTGGACATTTTTCTCCTGTTCGTCTGTCTCCTGTTATTTTGATTATCGACTCAGCCAGAAGAACTTAGAAAAGTGGGAGGAAAACTATTTTTTTTGACTCCCACAGAGGGCTCCTTGACTTTTCGAGGCCCCTTGGGGACCATGCCTATCCAGCTTCAGGGTGTCAGAATTACCTGGGGCACTCGTTTGAGGTGCAAGTTCACGAGCCCCTCCCAGAGCTTTAGGGCCAGCAGGTGTGGTCAGCCGTGCGTCTGACCTTCTGAACGCCAGGCAGTCTCTTCCTTCCACCCTTTTCCTTTTCCCTCCCTTAGGATTCAAAAGACAAGGTGCACGCCCACCCACCTCTGGAGGGAGGCTGGGTCAGACCCCAGAGGGGCGGGCACCGACTTAGGCTGAGCCTGTCTGTACCCGGCCCGCCCAGCCCAGTCAGTGGCTCTCACCAACCCGTTCATAGCTCTGGGGTTATGTCATTCGCTTACTGGCTTATTTTCCATGCTTAGCAACCGACAGCCAACACTTGTTCCTTGTGCCCCGCCTCGGAGGGACCTGTGGACTTCCTGCGGTTGGCCAGCACTTTGCAGTGTGAACAGGAGGGTGTGTGTGTGTGTGTGTGTGTGTGTGTGTGTGTGAACTGCCAGTTGGATAAGCCTGCCCCTCCCCCAGATCATACTGCAGGATGAGTGGGAAGCATTAAGTGCTGAGTCAGGCAGAGTGACCGAGGCCTCTGAGTTTATTTTTTTGGTGTGTGTGTGTGTGTGTAGCTTTCTCTCATCCTGATTTTGTATTTGTCGTCTCTAAGGAGACCGCAGAGCTGGGGAGAGGAGGAAGCACCAGGGCGGAGGGAGGCCGTGGCTAAGGCAGAATGTGAACGCCTCTCATTTCGGGGCTCCCTGTTCTTGAGTTTGGGGGTCAGAGCGTTTGCATTTTGTTTAGCCTGGAGGTTGTTTTCCTCCTCAGGTGGCCCGCACCAAAACGGGCGAAGATGCGCTGTGGTCCTTGATCACCTGTCGTACTTAGTCCCGAGTGGTGGCGGTGCTCCCCGTCCCCCCGCCCCCTCATTCCTCAAGGGTTTTTAAGAGTCCGGTCACAGAACCCCTTGCTCCCTTTGCTGCCCATGTGGACTGTCACCAGCCATGACCACGCTTGTTACATTAGGTGCTGTTCTAGTGATTGTCTCTCTTCTTGAGAAGAGGGGTCCCCTAGCCCAGCGCCTGCACAGGGAGGTGTGGGATGAGGGAAAGGCTGTCGATGACGAGTCCTTGCTGCCCTGTCAGCCCAGCCTCTGGGAGAGGCCTGGGGCGGGTGGTGACACAGGTCCAGGCCTCGGAGAACTCAGCATCTAGTTAGTGGTAGAGCGAGGAGACAAATTCCCGGCCAAGGGGGCCGGACGTCTCTGCTGGGAGGCATTGAGGGGGGGCCCTGAGGCGGATTCGGCAAGGAGGGGTCAGGAAGCCGTCTGCAGGGGACGGGCAGGAGTATCTCTGAGCAGGACGGCGGTGGACGGGCCGCGCTTCGGCAGGGTGCTGCCGAGGACAGCGCCACGGGTGGGGGCAGCAGACGGGAGCCAGGGTATCCTGGGTAGAGGGACACGGATACGGGGGACACCTCCGGTCCTGAGCAGAGCCGCCTAAGACATGCGTTAGGGGGAGCCTCCGGCCCTCTGTCTAACGCCCCCTTCCCGGACCCTGTCCCCTTCGCCCCTCAGATGAGCGCCTCACGGCCGAGGAGATGGACGAGCAGAGGAGGCAGAGCGTGGCCTATCAGTACCTGTGCCGGCTGGAGGAGGCCAAGCGGTGAGCAGCGGGGCGCCCTCTCCCCGGCCGCCCCCACCCCGCCCACAGCGCCTGTCCCCACAGCAAACGCAGAGGGCAGGGCCCGTCCTGTAGGGAAGGGAGAGTTGAAATAGCATCTTCGATGTTTTTTAAGACTCTGTTTTATCAGAGCTGTTTTAGGTTCACAGCAAAAGTGAGAGGAAGGTAGACTTTCCATCCACCCTGTCCACAATAACACACACTAGCCCTCACACACATCGCCGCTCCCCTGGCCACACACGCTGCCCCCACTGCAGCTCCCCACTGTCAATCCTCTCTCTGGCCAGAGAGAAAAGGTAAAAAGGCGCTTTGTTACAGATGACGAACCACACTGACACGGATGTCATTATCACCCCAAGTCCACGGTCCACATTAGGGCCCCCTCCTGGGGTCGCATATTCTGCGGGTTTGGACAAATGTATAACGACACGTATCCACCATTATAGTGTCACACAGAGTCCCTTCACTGCCCTAAAAATCTCCTGTGCTCCTCCCGTCCCCCCTCCCCCAGCGCCTGGCAAGCACCGTCACTTTATTGTCCCGTTTGCTATTTCTTTAGAACGTCACGTACCTGGCATCACACAACACGCAGCCTTGTCACGTTGGCTGCTGCTTCGTGGTAATGTGCATTCAAGCTTCCTGCCTGCCGTCTCGGGGCTGACAGCTCATTTCTTATTGGCGCTGGATAATGACAGTGCTGCCCTGCCCGGACGCACCGCGGCCCATCCCCCTACCCAAGGGCACCTCGGTGGCTTCGGGTTCCGGCAGCTCCGATCAAAGCTTCCATAACATCTGCGTGCAGGTTTTTTTGTGTGGACACAGGCTTTGGCTCTTTTGGGTGAACATCAGGGAGCATGACTGCTGGGTCGTAGGGGGACAGTATGTTTAGCGTTGCAAGAATCCACTAAGCCGTCTTCCTGAGTGGCTGCACCGTCTCGCGTTCGCAGGAGCAGCGAGCGTGAGTGACAGCTCCTGCCGCTCCACCTCCTCGCCAGCGATCGATCGATCGGTGGTCAGCGCTCCAGACGTGGGCTGTTCTGGGTGTGTCTGGTGTCCCGTTGTTGTTTTAATTTGCATTCACCTGATGACATAAGATGCGGAGCATCTTTTCATGTGCCATTGCCCTCTGCGTGTCTTCTTTGGTGAAGAAGGTCTGCTAAGGTCTCTGGTCCATTTTTCGATCGGGTTGTTTGTTTTCTTATTGTTGAGTTTTGACAGTCGTTTGTTATCTTGAGTAACACTTATCAGAGGCGTCTTTTGCAAATTCTTTCAGTCTGTGGCTGGTCTTCTCATTCTCTTGACGTTGTCTGTTGTAGAGCAGAAGTTTTGAATTTTAGTCAAGTTCAGCTTATCAATTGTTTCTTTCAAGAATTACGCCTTCGTTGTGTCTAAAAAGCCGTCACCACATCCGAGGTCACCCAGGTGACCTCGCATCATCTTCTCCTATGCTGGCTTCTAGGAGTTTAACAGTTTTGCATTTTACACTTCAGTTGATGCTTCCGTTTGAGCTGATTTCCATGACGGGTGTAAGATCTGCGTCTAGGCTCGTCTTTTGTAGGCGGACGGCCGGTCGTTCCCATTCCGTGTGTCGAGGAGACTGTCCCTGCTCCGCTGTGTGTCCTTTGCTCCTCTGTCCGGGGTCAGTTGACCGTTTATGTGAGTCTCGTTGCCCCGCCCTGTCTGGATCGCTGTGGCTGAGTCGCTTCTCCAGTGTCCTCCTCCAGTGTCGGGTGGCCCATGCCGAGTCTGCTGCTGCTCCCCGTAAACTGTAGACTCGGTTCCTCGAAATCCACAAAATAACTTACCAGGCTTTCGATTGGGATTGCATCGAATCTACAGTTCAAATCGGGAAGAACTGACATGTTGACAATATTGAGTTTTTCGATCCATGAATATGGAAAATCTCTTCATTTATTCAGTTCTTTGATTTCGTTCGTCAGCGTTTTACGGTTTTCTCACGTTGATCTTGTGGATGTTTTGTTAGATTTATACCCACGAATGTGATTTTTGGGGGCGCTAACGGACGTAAATGGTATTGTTTTTAATTTCAAATCCCACTTGGTATACAGGAAAGCAATTGACTTCTATACGTTGGCCTCATATCCCGAAAACTGGCTGCAATCCCTTGTCAGTGCCAGCATGTTCCGGGCGCCTTCCTTCAGATTTCCTGCACAGACGATCCCACCACCTGTAAACCAAGACGACGTCACGTCCCTGTCCCTTTGTCACGTGCCCCACGCACCTCGACGCGTGTCTCCGTAGTGCGTGGGCATTTGCCGACGTGGCCGCAGCACCATCGCAAAGCCCCCAAGTCATCCCTCGGTCCTGGGAAGATCAATCTCCAGGCCTCTTTCAAATTTTCCTGCTTGTCTAAAACAATCCGCTTTCCCATAGGGACCTGAGCACGTTCACGCATCACCCTTGGTCGTCGTGACCCTCGGGTGGTCTTTACCCTAGAACTGCCCGCCGCCCCTTCTCAGTTCTCATGTCACCGACCTGTCGGAGAAGTGGGGCACGCGCCCCATAGCGCACCCCACGTTCTGCCTCGGTCTGCGCTTTCTCATGTCCTTCCACCTGTCCCTCTCGACCCCGTATTCCTGTAAGTGAATGTCGGCTCTAACAGCAGGATAGACGCCTCATTCCTTCCTCTTAGTCAATAGTACGTTCTGAACGCTCTGCATAAGCAGGACGGGGGGACAGGCAGTGAGGCGCCTGGCGGGGAGGCGTGAGGTGGGCCGCGATCGGCTTTGGGAACGGCTGCTCTCATGCCGACCCTGAGGGCCGGAGAAGCGTGCAGACCCCACCCAGGGGCCCTGTCCAGCAGCGACGCTAACACTTTACACTTACATGCAAAGTGTTTTCACGGCCTTCGCTCCTGAGCCTGGGCAGCTGCCGGCTGAAGCAGGGGTTCAGGCGGCGCGGGGTTCGGGTGGCGTGGGGTTCGGGCAGCACAGGGTTTGGGCGGCGGCACAGGGTTCACTTTGCAGGTTGTGCAGCTGAGGCTCGGGTGAAGGGGGAGACGGTGTCTTCCGATGCCAAGGGTCGCGACCTTCCTGGCCCTTTGCGTTGCTCCCCTCCCGCCAGCCCTGGGGGTTCCCCACCACCCTCCTCATCAAAGCCGGGTTACGGGCCGTGTGGGTCATGCTCACGGGCAGGCCTGACCCTTCTGTACCTGGCTTCTCAGAGAACGTGCCGGATGGGAGAGTAAGCAGATCCGGTTGGTCCGGCAGTCAAGTGCCTGGCAGGCTGCGTGAACGGTTATATCATGTGCCACACAGGAGCCTGTTTAAGCTCCCCAGAGGCGGGCGGGTTCAGATTGGTCAGGGGAGCTTTTCCGGGGCTGGGGGCTGAGAAACGGCCAGTCCAGGGGTTGGGCAGCTTGGGAGAGGGTGGGCACAGCCAGGCAGTGGGCAGAGAGGGGCGCTGGGAGCAGGCCAGGGGCGGGAGGCCGGGCAGTCGGGGAGGGGAGGTCCTGGGCCGGGGCATGTGCAAAGGACCCCCCATGCTCTCGTGCCCTCAGCTGGATGGAGGCCTGCCTGAGGGAGGAGCTGCCTTCCCCGGTGGAGCTGGAGGACAGCCTCCGGAACGGGGTGCTGCTGGCGAAGCTGGGCCACTGCTTCGCGCCCTCCGTGGTCCCCCTGAAGAAGATCTATGACATGCAGCAGCTGCGGTATCGGGTGAGTCCGAGGGCTCTGCCCGCTGCGGCCTTCCGCTCACTGCCCCTTCCTATAGCCACGGGAGCAGGGGGACACACCACTCGTTGTCCGAACCTGGACACTCCGAGGACGAAGAGCGTCCCCTTGATCATCGCGCTGGGACCACAGCAGCGGTGGTGGCTGCACATTATCCGTAGCAGCAAGGGACACTCGCTGGGCAGGCTTTGGGATCCCCCTGATTCCCCGATAGGAGAGCTCGCAAGCAGACTCCGCCACCCCCAGTCTGCACCCCCAGGCTGTGCTCCCTGGGCGTGCTGGCCCCCCCCATGCCGCAGCCAGCCCGCCCCGCCCCCGCCTCCTGCCCCAGGTCTGCCCTGCTGGATTCCTAGCCCCATTTGTGCCCCGTTGTCCCCGGTGTCCTGCCGGACACCCACCCCATGGTGCCCGTCGGCCTGCGTCTGTCCTGGCAAGGCCACGGGGCAGGTGCCTCCGGCTCCCCCAGCTCCTCAAGCCTCCGGGCCGTGGTCGGGGCTCTGCGCGGAGGGAACCCCGAGAACTGGAGCGGGTTCTCGTCTCCTTTCCCTCCCAGGCGACCGGCTTGCATTTCCGCCACACGGACAACATCAACCTCTGGCTGTCCGCCATCGCCCACGTCGGTCTGCCTCCGGTAACGCCGGGCCCGGGTTGGGGCTCAGCCCTCGCCACACACACTCTCTCCCGGGGACCCTGTACCCTCATCGCTGCGTCTTCTGACTTGATCCGAGAGTTTAGGTTCCTTGGGGCTGTGTTACTGGTGTCTGTCCGCGCCTTCCCCGTGGGTAAAAGCGGGCGGAGGCTTTTACCGTGAGGCCCCGGGTGACACGGGAGATGGGGCGTGCCCCGGCCAACCTCCTCCCCCCGAGAACTGCACGGCGCGAAGCGAGGGCACGCCACACCCCCAGGGGCCGGCTTGGAAGTCCCGGCCCCAGACCCCAAGTGGACGCATGCTGTGTGTCCTCTCATCCTCTGATTCTGAGCTGGCTTCTTGTCTGTGAAATGGGGACAGCAGCCCTGCCCTGTCTACTAGGCTGGCAGGAGGGTCGTGATCATGTGACTTCCCTTTGTCACTTGTAGAGAGCTGGGCACACAGGCATGACGGGTTCTCTCTGCTTTGAATTCCAAGACACGGGAACAGAAGTCAAGAAAGACGCTTTGGTGGGAGGCGGGAGCTGTGGAGGCCACGTGTCCTCCGTGGGTGGGGGCACTGAGTCTCTAGATCTGGTCCTTTCTTGTCAATGTGAAGTGAAGAGGCACTGCGGTTAGACCCCGTTAGGGTCGCAGGTGGCATGGACAGCCGTGCCTGGGGTGACTCAGTTCCTCTTAGAGGGGCCCCCGCCGGTCGGAGGCCTCTGGCTCGGAGACAGGGACCCCCTGCATGCCACCTTCTGGCAAGAGTCCGAGGCGAGGGGCACGGGCTGGCCATGTCTTTAGGGTGACAGGGCCTGTCCCTCCTGGAGGATACGGCCCGCGTCCTGTGCCCTTGACAGCCTATGTGGCGTTTGGTCGATCTGGGCCACGTGGTCTCGGCTTAGTGAGTGTCCCCATTGCCTTGTGTGGACGCTGGGCTGGCCGTAAATGGTTGGAGGGACTGACCTAGAAGCCCCGGGCAACCGAGGAGCACACACCCCAGGTCGCAGAGGACGAGCCCCCGGCGCCCGCATCCGGTGCCAGCGTGGCCGTGACGGGCGGTGTTCTCTGCAGACCTTCTTCCCGGAGACCACAGACATCTACGACAAGAAGAACATGCCCCGGGTGGTGTACTGCCTGCACGCGCTCAGGTGAGAGAGCCCGGCCTCGGTCCGTCACCTGGGCCTCCGGCGCGTGCGCCCAGCAGCGGACAGCGGACAGCGGACACGGCGCGGGGCGGGTCCCAGGAGCGAGGATTCGGGGAGCGGCTGTGTTGCACTCCTGTGCGCGTTTGCGGGCGTCCGTGCGTGGCCTGTGGGCGAAGGGGAGCGGGCAGGGCAGCGTCTTCAGCCTGAGACTGGGGCGCACGGGACCCACCAAGAGTGTCACGTGCCCGTCACGTGCCCGTCACGTAGTGGGAACAGTGAGGGCTGCTCGGTTCTGCGCGCACGCGGCCGTCAGCCACCGCTGGCCGAATCAGACGGTCCCCCCGTCCACCCCGCCGCCTCTTCCCGACCTCGCTTCCTGCGTCCTCTCTGGCCCCTGTGCCTCGGCGCAGCGGGTCTCTGCTGGCCGTGTCCCC
>NW_024352789.1:18579-34964 GCF_902729225.1 Pteropus medius
CAGCACCCAGAGCTCCCGCGGTGCCCTCTGCCGCCGGCAGCTCCGGCTGTGGCCGGGTGTCCAGTGGCACCCTCCCTGTGGGCCGTGGCGACTCGAGGGCAGTGCTGCGTGGTCCGCGTCCCCGAGCCCCAGACGAGGGCCTCATGTCTCCCTCTCTCTCTCAGTCTCTTCCTCTTCCGTCTGGGACTGGCTCCTCGGATACACGACCTGTACGGGAAGGTGAAGTTCACAGGTGAGCCCAGCTCCTGCCCTGGCCGCCGCGGTCTGCCCGGCCTAGAGGCTGCGGGCTGATGTTGGCCACCTCTGGTGTCATTGCAGCCGAGGAAGTCAGCCACATGGCCTCTGAGCTGGCCAGATACGGCCTGCAGCTGCCTGCCTTCAGCAAAATCGGAGGCATCCTGGCCAGCGAGCTGTCGGGGGATGAGGCTGCAGGTAGGGTGGACTGCCCCCAGGGGCCCTCAGACGGAGTCCCAGACCCCTCACCCACTGGCAGGGCATCAGGCCACCTGGCTGGCCTGGCCCCTGTGGGCGTCCGAGGCCGGCAGCCGGCCCGCTGACCTGGTTGCCTGCCCCCTCCTAGTCCACGCTGCCGTGCTGGCCATCAACGAGGCCGTGGAGCGCGGGGTGGCCGAGGACACGCTGGCTGCCTTGCAGAACCCCAGTGCTCTGCTGGGGAACGTTCGCGGGCCGCTGGCGGCCATCTACCAGGAGCTGCTGGCCCAGGCCAAGAGGGAGAAGGCCGCCAGCGCCGGGAGCCGCGTAAGGAGGAGGTTTGGGGTGCACGGGCTGGAGAGCTGGCACCCGGGCAGTCCCGAGTGAGACCGAGACGCCTCTCTCTCCTATGTCTGGGCTCCAGCGTCGCTCACAGGAACCAGTTGTCAGTTATGAGAAATGGGAGGGTGACTTAGAATACAGCGCATGCGGAGGACAGGAGAAGAGGCTCTGGGACTGGGCCTTCGGTGACGGCCGGACACACGCTGGCACGCAGGGGCGGGTGGGACTGGGCTGGCTGGACAACTGTCGGCGCCGGGGGTTGGACCCTACAGTGTCCCAGATTCCTTCCGACCAGACTGACCTTCGCCTTGGGCCAGACGGGCGGGGGCGGGGAGGAGGAGCCGGGCTCCGGGGTCCCCTCACGCTGCGGTGCTTGCAGGAGGATGTGGAGAGCCGGGACATCTATGACCGCCACCTGACTCAGGCCGAAATCCAGGGCCACGTCAGCCAGGCCAACAGTAAGAGGGACAGGCCGGGCGGACGCTGCTTGGAGGCCCAGGCGGAGGCGTCAGGATGCCCTCGGGGTCTGGGGCAGGTCACGCTGAAGGACTTGGGCCCGACCCGTCGCCCCGGAACCAGAGACAGGGTGGGGTGCCTGGGCTGGGCTTTCCCACACGGCCCGGGGCCTCTTGTCTTTTTCAGTCCTTGGGGCGCTAGAAGCTGTGGACTGGGCGCTGGAGAGTCGGAGGGCTGAGGCCTTGCTCGAGGCCCTCTGGGACCCTGCCCTGGCCCTGCGGGACGTGAGGAGGGGCTTCGCAGACTGGTACCTGCAGCAGCTGAGCTCAGACAGAGAGCAGAAAGCTCAGGTCGGCCGGGCCTGCCCCCTGCCCCCTGCCCCCTATAGCACAGGGGGCCTTACTCAATGTCGCCTCCGTCAAGTGACTGGCCGGGTGGGCCAGGCCAGTCCCCCTCAGGGCGAGGCAGGTGGGGGTCATTGGCCGGGTGGGCCTGCACTGCCCCGGGCAGCTGTGGAGTCATGTGCACAGCCCCGAGGCCTCCTGTGCTGCGTGTCTTCCCGCTTCCAGGAGCTGGGCCTGGAGGAGCTTCTGGAAAAGGAGGAGGTCCAAGCCGGTGTGGCCGCCGCCAACGAGAGGGGTGATCGGGAGCTGGCCAGTACGTTGTCTCCAGGCGGGGCCTGGCCCGGGCTTCGCTGGCTCCTGCGGGGTGGGGGCCTCTGACCCTCGCCCGCCGCTGCAGCGCGGTGCTGACTGCGGCCCAGTTCCCGGCCTAGTGGGGCCTTCTCCGTCCCTCACGCGGTGTGCCCTGCCCCAGCTGCCCGGGGGACACTGTGCACGAGCTCGCTCAGGCCTCAGGCCAGGGACAGCGGGGCACCGCTGGGTCCCGGGCAGCCAGTCCCTTCACCTCCTGGGGTCACAGCCTCCCGGGTGAGGGGCACGCTGGGGTCCCACTCTGCTCCCTTCGGGAATGCACACGAGTGTAACTCTCTCTTAAGAGTGTGAGTTGGGGGTGGCCCCCGCCAAGGGCATTCGTCTGGAGAGTAAGGGTGGAGAGGAACTGAGGGTGAGGGACACGGGCAGCCTGCGGGCACCAGGCCTGTCACTAGGCTGGCCCGGCCCCTCCAGAGGGGCTTTGGCCTGCAGGGTCGGCTGGTGCAGCCTCCCCTCCCCCCTGCAGTGCTCCGGGCCGTGCGGAGGATCAACCAGGCCATCCGGGCGGGAGTGGCCGCTGACACCGTGAAGGAGCTGAGGTGCCCAGAAGCCCAGCTGCCCGCCGTGCACCCCTGCGCCTCGGCCGTGTACCAGCAGGAGCTGGCGATGCTCCAGCAGCAGCAGCCGGGGGTGAGGCCCCGCACGCGGTCGGCCTTTGCCTCCCGAGCAGCTGGAGGGGCCGGCAGCCCGCCCAGCGCAGCCTCGGGGGCACTCTTACGTGCTGGCAGAGACCCGGGGACAGACAAGGCGACCGGCCTTGCCCCCGAGCGTAGTGTAATAGCCACTGTCCTTGGGCAAAAACTGCTTGACACACTCATTCACTCCTTAAAGGAGCCCGCAAGGCCGGTGTCATCGCTGCTGTTTGGGGGTGAGACGCAGAGGTCGCGGACACAGGCACAGGCGTAACTGGGCAGTGAGAGCGAGCGCAGAGCTGGGCGTGCCTGCAGCCCGCGCTGTCAGCCCTGCTGCCCGCCTTCGCCCCGGCCCGGTCCATACCGCTTCTCCGACGACAACGTCGGGGCGATAGGGCCCTCCCTCTGGGGCGTCCAGCCTGTTAGAGGAGTTCGAATACCCCAGGGGCCCGGCAGACGATGGAACGCGATAGGACTTCAGACCAGGGAAGCGAGGGAGGAGCCGGGGTGAGTCTGGGAAGGCTTCCTGGAAGAGGAGACCCACACGACGGGCATAGTCTCAACACCGGCGACTGTAGGACAAGCATTGGGCGAGGACCGAGAGGCGAAGCATAGTGACGGAGGTTGTGGACCTCCAGGCTAGACGCCCGAGTTCAAGTCCACTCTGCCGCTTCCGAGCCGAATGACCCTGGGCAAGTTAGCACCCTCTCTGCCCCGGTCACATGTAAAATGGGGCCGATGATGTATTTCTGTGCCGGGTCGTTGTAGGGGTTCGAAGAGCCGACACACGTGCTTAGGGGCGAGGCTGGCCTGCAAGTTTCAGCTTGTTTTTATCCACCGCACTCCGTGCAGACGCAGGAAGGACATTCGTGGCAGAGGGGAGGGCGAGCAGAGGCCCGGAAAGGAGACTGGGCCGGGGCCGGGGGTGCGTGCAGGGTGGGGTGATCTCCTTACCTCCCTGCCGTGTGCCCGGCGGGGTGCGGAAGGGACCGGAGAGCCTGGGAGGGCTCACTGATGGGCTCCGGACTTAATTACCTGACCTCAGGCTCGCCTGGGAGGTGGCGCTGTCGGTGGCACCTGCCTCATTTGCTTATTATGAAAATCAGATGATGAGTGTGAAATACTGACACCCTGAGCACATCTAAGTGTTCTCAAGCGTTAGGCGTGACTGTTCAGGGTGGAGACGGGACAGGGGAGGCGGGGGGCGGGGGGGTGGGAGGCCCCAGGCCCTTCACCAGCCCTCCCCCTCACAGGAGCTTGGCCACGAGGAGCTCTTTGTGGCTGTGGAGATGCTGTCGGCCGTCGTCCTGATTAACCGGGCCCTGGAGGCCGGGGATGCCTACGGCTTCTGGAGCAGCCTGGCGAACCCCGCCACGGGCCTGGCCGGGGCAGAAGGCGAGCACGCTCAGCGGTGAGGGGGCTTCGCCGCGTTGGGAGTTGGGCAGGAGGGTGCAGCAGAGACGCCAGGCCTGCCTGGGGCCCCCCCGCTGCAGGAGGCCCTGCCCCCTGGCCCAGGCCCCTTCTGGTCTGCGGGCGTCCCCGGGGAGACGGTGGGGTCACAGTCACCTCCCTCCCTCTGATTAGTCTCTCTTGTCTTGGATCACAAAGATTTGGTCCCCACTCACGTGCTGGGAAGCAAGCGAGCAGACGAAGTTCTCCCCAAAGCTGCGGGCTGGCGGGGCAGGCGGGCGCGTCACGTCGGCCGGCGGGGGGAGAGGCGCTGTGGCCGCAAGCACAGTCCTGGGGACCGCGGCGGGGACTGGGGGGGTGGCCTGTGCGTTCGCACCGTGTGCTCGCGGGCGGCCTCCTTAGTAAGGGGACCTTCCGAGGGACCTGCAGGGCCTACGCGACGGCCACCAAGCCCTCGGGGGGCTGCGCTCCCAGCTCAGTGTCCCCAGAGATGTGCCAGGCACGCCAGGCATGCAGGCTGTGCTCCCACTCCGAGGGAGGAAGGGGAACGCAAGGGGGACAGCTGACCCTCTCGGGGGTGTGACCTTCACGGGGGTGATCACGGGGGGGTGTGAACCTTCAAGTGGGAGGCTGGCTAATTCTTCCACGGGGTGGGGGACCAGTGCAGGTCAGATGGGCGAGGCCAGGGCCCCAGGCTTGTCTGCTGGAGTGATGGGGCAGAGGCAGCCAGGTGGGGACAGGGCTGGACAGGTCTCCAGAGAGCCCAGCTGTGGACCCTCTCTCATGGGTGAGGTGCGGAGGGGTGGGGCTCACACGCCAGACGACGAGCCAGGGCCTGAGGCTGGGGGAGGTGTGGGAGCAGAGGCCGCATGAGCCACGAGACACAGCAGCGGGTTTGTGGGAAGCCTGGAGGCGCGTCGGGGCGCTGTTGGGACCTGGTGCTTCCAGTCGCACGGCGAGGACATGACTGGGGGCGGGGGACCCGGCCGGGCTTGGGGGCGCCAGGGTTCTCAATGCGGGGAGGAACCAGCAGGGAGGCCGAGAAGGAAGAGCCGTGAGGGGAGGGGCCCGGCGGCCGAGCGAGGAGAGCTCGGGGTCGCCTCCCGGCTCCTACCGACGGAGCCCACGCTGCCCACCCCGCCGCCAGGTACTTCGATGCTCTGCGGGACCTGCGACAGGCTCGTGGACCGGCCGGGGCCTTCCTGAGCTGGAACGACCTGCAGGCCACCGTGAGCTGGGTCAACGCCCGGGCCCAGGAGGAGACTGACCGTGAGTGGGGCCTGGGGGCCGGGGAAGGCCCACCGCGGGCGGCCCTGTCTCGAGGCCGTGGGCCTGAGCCCCCTGCCCGCCCGCTGTCTTCCCCAGAGGTGCTTGCGGTCAGCCTCATCAACGAGGCTCTGAGCCAGGGCAGCCCCGAGAAGACCCTGTCCGCCCTCCTGTGTCCCGCGGCTGGCCTGGACGGCGTCCGCCTCCCTGTTGCGTCCCGGTACCATCTCCTCCTCATCGCGGCCAAAAGGCGGAAGGCCCAGGTGAGGCCCGGGTGCGGTGTCGGCTGGCTGAGTCGGTCCCCGGCGCAGGACGGACGTCCCCGAGTGCAGGCCTGCACCCGGGAGAGCCCCAGCCTGGTGGACACCGTCCCTTCTAGGCACCGAGGCAGGCGGGGTTCTGATCCGGCCCCGGGAGGAGGTGGGCCAGGGCCGGGCCGTGGGACAGAGGGGAGAGCGGGGGCCTCTGCTCGGGAGGAGCCAGGGCCCCGGGCTGGACTGTCCTGCTCTGACACCTGTGACCTCGTGACCTCCAGCAATTCCCTGCCGTCCCTGAGCTCCCCTTCCCTGTAAAACTGCCTGCCCCATCTGTCCTCCTGCCTCCTGGCATGGGGTAAAATCAAATGAACTGAAGGTTGTGCGGGGTTCACGCCCTGAGCGTGTGGCCGTGGCCGGGCTGAGCTGGAGTTGGGCCGGGCTGAAGGCAGGGTGGGCAGGAGCCTTCCCGCCTGGCCGCAGTCCAACGAGCCCGCGTGAGGCTGTGCCCAGGCTGGCCGCAGGCGGGGAGTGGGGGCCGCCGTCCCCGTGGCTGCAGAGTCGGCCTGCAGCTGGGTGTTCCTGGTGGCTGGGCCTGGGGACCAGGGAGACCCACCCGCCTCTCCTCCCGTCTCCCACCTCCAGGGCACCGGGGACCCCGGGGCTGTGCTGTGGCTGGACGAGATCCGCCAGGAAGTGGCCCGCGCCAACCAGGACACGGACGCGACTCAGAGAAGTAAAGGGCCGAGCGGGCAGCTAGGCGATCGGGTGCCCGCCAGCCCCCTCTCTCTCCCCACGCCCTCTGCGGGGAGGAGGGCTGGGCGGGGCGGCCGTGGGACCATGGGCAGGGGTCCTCGGGGGCCGAGAGCCCTTCCCCACGGGGCGAGTGTGGGGAGTCGGGGCCGTGGGGTGTGGGCACAGAACACCCCGCTTGCTGCTGGTGGCTGGTTTGGGGTCCAGCGATCAGCTCTGGCTAGAGAACGCTCAGGCCTGCGGGTGGAGGACGGGGTGGTTTTGAGGAAAAGTGGGCAGGATCAGTGCAGAGGCAGAAACGTGTGAGTTCTTGGCGTCTGGGGACCTGTGTCCATCTGTCTGTCTGTGAGGGACTGGAAGGGGGTGTGCTGCACCCAGCCCCACGTCCTGAGGCTTCATTCTCCTCCTGAGAAGCTGCCCTGGGCTCTGTGCCCAGACCCTGCCTTTGGGCTACTCAGGGCTGACTGCCCTTTCCCGAGGCCACCCCCACACTGCCTCCTCCAGGAAGCCTCCCTTGACTGCACCTTCTCCCCCAGGCACAGCCGTGGGCTGCTGCTTTTCCCGTGTGCGCATCCCTCCTGGGGTGTCCCCTGTCCCCTCTATCAGATGGGGTGTTTTCGTGTCCTCCGAATCCAGCCCCAGCGGACAGGACGGCCTGGGGGGGACTTGGAGGGGTTGACCGCTCGCTCTCATGCCTCTGCCAGTGGCTCTTGGCGTGGCCGCCATCAATCAGGCCATCAAGGAGGGCAAGGCCGCCCAGACAGAGCGGGTGCTGAGGAACCCCGCCGTGGCCCTCCGAGGGGTGGTTCCCGCCTGTGCCGCCGGCTACCAGCGAGTTCTGGAAGGTGCCATGGCTGAGAAGCGACACCCAGGTAACGCCCCGCCTGACCCGCGTCTGCCCGCCTGGCCGCCTCTGGCCCCACTGAGCCTCCTCTGCTCGCTGGCTCCTGTGCAGGGGACACAGCTTTCTGGGTTCAACATGACATGGAGGACGGCACCGCCTACTACCTCCACCTGCAGACCTTCCAGGGGACCTGGGAGAGGCCCCCGGGCGGCCGCCTCAACACCTCCCACCTGACCCGTGAGGAGATCCAGGTGGGCGGGGCCCTGGCTGGGGGGCGTGGATGGGGCTCCCTGTGGGAGAGGCTCCCACCCACCGGGGCACCATGGGCTCTCTCCGCCGCCTCCACAGGCAGCCGTCACCACAGTCACCGCTGCCCACGACCGCCAGCAGCTCTGGGAGGCCAGCGTGGGCTTCGTGGTCCAGCTCCAGGCCCGCCTCCGTGGCGTCCTGGCTCGGCAGAGGTTCGCCGAGCGCTCCCGCTTCCTGAGGACCTGGCTCCCAGCCGTCGTCAGGATCCAGGTGGCGGGCTCTGGCCTTCTCCGTCTTCGGGGGGCTCCCTCCCGATGTGCTCTGTGCCGAGCGGGGTTGGGGTGATCTTTTGGCCTCCGAACGCAGTGCTTCAGAGCACGGATTCTGGGCCCAGGCCGCCTGGGTTTGCGTCCCTGCTCTGTCACTTGGGACGAGTTGCTCACCTTCCCCAAGTTTTCTCATCGGGAACATGGGAATCAGGTTGCGGGGCCCACCCGGTAGGGCCGCTGTGAGGACCCAGCGAGGTCACAGCTGACGCGCCCCGAGCAGTGCCCGGCAGGCGGGCGAGAGCGTGTGCCAGTGCCGGGAGCCGCCAGCGCCCAGAGCGCGAGAGCTGCCTGTCCACCCCCCACGGGGGCGGGGGCTGACGCCGAGAATGATGGCAGGACCCCTTCCTACTGGAACGGGGGCGTGGGGAGGTGGGGGGTTGACGGAGAAGGGGGCGCCCCTGAGGGGGAGGCCGGCTGCCCTTTCTGTCCGGCCAGCCCTTTCCAGTTTCATTCTTGCACCCTGTGAGTGGCCCAGTGTGGCCTCTGAGACTGACCCCAAGGAGCTGGGACACGAGGCCAACTGGGAAGGTTGGGAGCCAGGAATGATGGGAGCCGGACGAGCAGGGACCTCTGGGTAGATGCGACCGAGGGCCTCGTGCCGGTGTTGGCAGCGTGAAGGTGGTTTATTTAATAAGCATCCCTGAGTGCCCAGGACCCACGCTGGCCGGGGGAGGGAAACACCCCCCACCGCCCCGCAGGAGCAGGAGCACAGCTGCCGTTAGATGCTGGGCTAGTGGAGACACAAAGCCGAGCACAGCGCCCCCCAGGGACACGGACGCACAGGCCGAGACTGGCACGCGGCCCTTGGCGATGGGTCATGGTCTGGGGCACGTGGGTGGAAACCGCGGGCTTAGGCTTTGGACTCGGGCTGCAGTCTGCCGCCTGGTCCTGCCTCCCCCGGGGCCTCTGGCCTGGGGTACCCACTTGAGCGGGGCGGAGCAAGAGCAGGGGAGACCCCTCTGCCTCCGGTGGCAGAGCCTGGAGCAGGACAGGGAGGCGTGCTGAGGAAGGGCCTGGGAACAGCGCTAGGCTCCAGGAGAGACAGCAGGTGTCACGGGCCCGAGCTGTCTCTCTCACATCCTGTCCCAACGGAGGGACACTGGAAGCCGAAGGTTAGGGAGAGCCTGGCCAGGAGAGCTGGCTTTGAGACGGGACGGCAACTGGCTGAGAGGGGACGCTCTTAACCCACCAAACTGTGACGTCGGTGGTCAAGTCGTGGTCAGTGCTGTCAGGCGGAGCAGCGGGGGGCCGTTTGACACGGGCCTGGAAGACAGGAGGGACTTGGGTGGGTGGGGAGAAGGCGGGGCACGAGGCCTGGCTTCGGAGAAAATTCAGGGGCCGGAAGTCCTAAGGCTAGTTTGGAAGAAAGCTTGATGGCCGGGATCCTCACGGAGGCAGTGACGGGGAGGGCGGGCGGCTGTGCCGTCACCCTGGGACCTTGGAGCTGGGGAGGGGGCCGGGTGGTCGGGCTGTGAAGGGAAAGTCCTCGCGGGCTTGGGTGACCTGCGCCCTCGGTGCCCGAGCGTGCTTTCCAGACGGCATGTGGGCCGGCGTGTGGCTGCTCTCGAGATGGGTGGGTGAGTGTATCTTGGGGGCGTGGTGCCTGCTTTGGTGAACTCGGTGAGGGAGTGTATGCTTTGCTAATTTCTTTGAGGCTGGTATCTTACGGCTGAGTTTCTGTTGGTTAGCACGGGCGCGTGTTTGAGCATGTGGTGCATCTGTGCACACGCGTGTGTGTGCTGGCCCGAGGGCATGGTCAGCTTCGTGCAGACGGTTGGTCTCCCTGTGAGTCAGAAGTCCTTTGAGAACAGGGCCTGTTCCCCGCCCCGTCTGCTTGCCTGCTCCCTCCCCTCCCTGCGAGCCCAGGCAGAGGCTTCTCCCCGGCCGGCTCAGCCTGGCCCGGCCCGGCCTGGCCCGTTGGGCCAGCTGCGACCAGGGTCTCACCGCCGTTTCTCTCCCGACGGCAGGCTCGCTGGCGGGGTTACAGACAGCGGAAGATTTACCTGGACCGCTTGCAGTACTTGAAAGCAAACACAGATGTCGTCGTCAAGGTGGCTATCGGGGTTTGGGGGGCTCCTGTCTCTCTTGAGGGGACTCTCAGAACGGCCAGCTAGTCCCCTCCCAGCTCGTGACCTCAGAGCCGGCCTAGCTGTCTGGGTCTGAGGGCCGTGCATCTCCCTCCGCAGATCCAGGCGTGGGCCCGGATGTGGGCAGCTCGGAGGCGGTACCGAAGGCGTCTGGGCTACTTCCAGCTGAACGTGAGCACTGTCCTCCCCGTCCACTGCCCCTTCCACCCATGAGAGCCGGGCCAGGCCAGCCGGCGACCCTTCCCTTCTGCGTTCATGGCAGGCTGACTCCGCCGTGAAGATCCAGGCCTTCTTCCGAGCCTGGAAAGCGCGGGGTGACTACAGGATGCTAGGTGAGCACGGTCTCCCCCCACCCCGTCCGTGTGAGTGTCCGCTGTGCGGCCGACGCTTTCAACAGTCAGCATGGGACAGTCACACCGCCACAGCTCACCTGGCAGCCCTGGAGAAGGGGCCTGGCCGTGAGCCCTTTCTCTCATCGACGACTGCACGTGCCTCAGGACCGTGGGGACATGTGCCCTGCCTCTGGGGACCCACAGTTTGAGGGGAGACATAGGGGCCCCCAGAGCCAGGCAGGTGTCGCTGACCTTGCTGGGGCCGCACAGCAGGTGCAAGTTGGTTGTCTGTGGGGAGTGTCCAACCAGGGGTGACAGAAGCCCGGTCGGTCACAGGGCGGGTCCTCCGAGCAGGCTGGCGGTGCGCCGGGCTTCAGCTGTCTTCCTGAGCCACCGCTGGGGCGGAGGAAGGGTGTCCCCTCCCCCAGGGTGCTCGCCGTCCCCCTTGTCCCCTCACGCCCGCGGCCTCTGCACCTCCCGCCCTCCGTGACCGTGACCGTGACCATGACCGGCCGCAGGAAGTCGGCGGGGCTCGCAGGCCTATCCCGCAGTGCCCGGGGACGTGGGGGACTGCAGCTTCCTGCCCCCCAGTTCCCAGTAGTAGGGCGCGCACTGGAGGCCCTAAGGGGGTCCTTCTAGGCTGCTCTTGTCTGCTATCTAAAGTCCAGAAGCCTGGCCTGGGGTTCCACCTCCTTGTGGGTGGACGGATGGCTTGTCCCCACCCTCCGGCCCTTGGGTTCCCTTCTGGGCCTGAGGCTACAGTGCTGGGCTCCAGGTTGAACACGGGTTCGAGAGTCGTCTCCTTCGGCTGCCCGGCCCTCGCCCCACGCTGCCCTGCCTGCAGGGGTGCCGCCTGCCCGCCGCAGCTGTCCGCAGCCCGGCCCCTTCTCAGAGCCTCCTGGTCGCCTGTGTGCTCTGGGCACCCTTGGTCTTTTTCTTCTGTTCACTTCTCGTTTTTCTGGAAGAACTTGCTTTTCCCAGCTCCATCTCCTTCCATTAGCCAAGCCCAGGGCCCCTCAGCACTGGCGCTCAGTGGCCGTGTGGCTCCAGGCAGGTGACTTCGTTATCACCTTCGTTTTTTCATTTACTAAATGAGCCGCCTCCGGGCTGCTTGAGGGTCATCGGGGTCCAGACCCCGGATGCTGCCGCCGTCTTCGGTTCCTCATCGCCCCTCCCCCCGTCATGCCCGTCTGTCCCCGGCGGCCGAGGACCCTCCCGCCAAAATCCCACCCGTGAATCCCCACTGCCGCGTGGACAAAGTCCAGTCTCCCGACCGCGGCCTGCCCTCGGGCCTCACTGGCCGGACGCCGTCCCTCGCCATCTGTGTCCCCGTCCCGCATTCCCGACGTGGCGGCCTCCGGCACTTCCTAAACCTAAAACAGCCGCGTTCGCTCGCTGTCACCCCTTTCCACAGACCCCAGGTCGGGCCACCGCCTCCTCCCACGGGGAGCCTTTCCGCTCTCCCCGGGCGGGCCGGGGTGTCCTGCTCTTGTGCCCGTCTCAGAGCTCCGACCACAGCGTCGTGACCCGCTCCGTTTCGGGGCTGCCTGTGAGGACAGGTCTTCCAGATCGACTCCTGCGTTCGCTGCTCGCTGTGCGACCCGGACAGGGCTCACCCTCTCTGTGCTTTGGCGATCTCGGCAGCTCCTTGCAGGCACTGGCCTCACGGCCGTTTCTCATGGCGAAGCAGTTTCTGTCCCGGAGTGGACAGTGTCCTAGTAGCTGTCTTGCTGTTGTCCCCTGTAGCTGAGCTCGAGGCTTCTCTTTGCCCAGATGTCCCTCCCAGGGGAGGGGCCGTCTAGCTCCGAGCTCCCTGTGGTTAAAGCCCACAGGATGCGGCCCCTCTCACCGGTGCCCCATGTCTGCACTGCAGACAGGAGGGTGGGTGAGGGGCAGGCAGGGCTGAAGGCCAGCGGGAGGTGGGAGTGAACTTGGAGTGAAGGAGTGGGGAGGGGCTCAGGGCAGGGGCCCGGTCGCCTGCGGGAGCTGGCAGGGGCCGGATGGCTGTGTCACATCTGGTCTCCGGCCAGGCTCCAGGATAGCACCGCTGGGAGGCTGCCCATCGCCCTCCGGCTGCGAACAGAGCGTCTAGGGCAGTACGGGGCCTGGGGTGCGGGGGAAGTGTCTGACCCCCCGCTGCCCCCTCCCCCAGCGCACGAGCCCCACCCCCCGCTCAGGGTGCTGCGCAGGTTCATCCACCTCCTGAATCAAAGCCAGCAGGACTTCCTGGCCGAGGCGGAGCTGCTGAGGCTCCAGGAACAGGTGGTGAGGAGGATCCGGGCCAATCAGCAGCTGGAGCGGGACCTGGCCCTCATGGACACCAAGATCGGCCTGCTGGTGAAGAGCCGGGCCACTCTGCAGGTGCGGCCACCAGCCCCTCTCACCCCCAGCTGCTCGTCCTGCCGTCTGCGCCTGGCTCAGGCCCTCACCGCAGCCGTCCTCAGTCCTTGTAACTGCCGGGCACACACGGCTCTGCAGAAGGGCTCTGCCGACTGGGGCTGCGGGCTGCTCGCTTCCCCCCGAAGTCTGTCTTCTCCTTGGGAAACTGGGAGAAATGAGAGGGCCCCCCTCACCGGGCCAAACGCAGACACAGACTCGAAAGCTCCTTAGACTAAATCACCACACACGGGGTAGGAATGATAACTCCACTTAAATTTGCACGACAGTCGGCCAAGAGCCGAAAGCAAAACCAGCATGCACAGCGCCTCCGCCTGGCAGCTGCCTCTCCCTGCGGACTCGCCTGTGACAGCCGGGGTACCAGGCGGGGCCTCCCCGAACCGCCTATCTCCCTCGGCTCATGCCCTGGACCCCAGAATGGGAAGCCCTGGCCCTTGGGGCACTGACCCAGACCACACGCCCTGCGGGGGGTGGGGGGGGTGGGGCTGGCCTGGGCCCAGCGTGTCACCCGCTCCCCCCACCCCCGCAGGAGGTGGTCTCCCACTGCAAGAAGCTGACCAAGAAGAATAAGGAACAGTTGTCAGATATGATGGTGCTGGACAAGCAGAAGGGATTAAAGTCGCTGAGCAAAGAGAAGCGGCAGAAGCTTGAAGCTTACCAACACCTGTTCTACCTGCTCCAGGTGAGCGGGGGCCTCGGAGGGGGGGTCTCCCGTCTCCTGAGGCCTCCGTGCCCCTGCCACTGCCTCCTGCAAGATGTCCTTCTCCGTAACCCCACCGCCTCCCCCAAAGAGCCTGCCTCCTCCCTGGAGACGGGGCAGGGCCGCCTCCATTCCAAGCCCTCCCAGGAAGACCTTCCTTTACCTGGCGGGTCCTGGCGGTGTGCCAGCAGCCACTCCCGCCCCCTCCCACTGCTGCAGACTCAGCCCATCTACCTGGCCAAGCTGATCTTCCAGATGCCGCAGGGCAAAACCACCAAGTTCATGGAGTCCGTGATTTTCGGGCTGTACAACTACGCGTCCAGCCGGCGTGAGGCCTACCTCCTGCTGCAGCTGTTCAAGACCGCGCTCCAGGAGGAAGTCAGGCAGGTCCCCCCGCTGCGAAGGGGTGGGAGGGAGCAGGCCAGGAGAGGCCACAGCTGGTCCTCCCCCACGTGGCAGTTCATTCAGGTTTGAGGGTGGACGTGGAGCCAGAAGCCGTCTTTTCTCTGCCTCCTACAGAGACAGTACCAGACCCCTGGGGCAGCACGGAGGGGACGTGGGCTGACACGGTAGCACAGAGGGCGAGACAGGGGTGACGGACGCTCCTCAAGAGGAGGGACACCAGTACAGGCTCCGAAGAGCCAAATCTCAAGAAGCAAAGGCAGCTACTTGTCCCACACGAGCAGGGGACCAGCTCCAATAAGCTCTCCAACCACAGGTCAAAAGTGGAGCGGCTGCAGGACGTGGCGACGGGCAGCCCCACGGTGGTCAGGCTGGTGGTGAGGTTCTACCGTAACGGACGGGGCCAGAGCGCCCTGCGGGAGATCCTGGGCAGGGTCGTCCAGGACGTGCTGGAGGACAAGACGCTCAGCATCCACACCGACCCTGTGCACGTCTACAAGAGCTGGGTCAACCAGACGGAGGCCCAGATGGGTCAGCGCAGGTGAGTGTGCTCTCGGGCCCTGCTGGGGAGGCACGGGCACTCGACGGGTGGCACGTACGCAGCACGCTGCCTGATGCGTCTGGGACGCCAGCCCTGTGGGACGAAGGAAGGAAGCCGCTCAGTCCCGTCTGGGAGTGGCGTGGGGCCGACGTGAAGGACAGTGACCTGGCGTGCTCAGCCCAGCGAGCCACACGGAGGGACGTGTTCATGTGTCTCTGCTACGTCAGCGCCGGCACGTGGTGCGTGCGATGAGCCGGGGCTGGGGCTGGAGCTGAGGCTGGGCCCCGACGCATGGCGTCCGGGCGGGGTTCAGGTCTGCAGGCGGGGCCGGCGGGAGAAGGTCGGCCTCCCGGACCGCAGGTGTGGCACTCTGGGCACGAGCCACCAGGAGAGTGGGCAGTGCTGCTGGCTCCTCCGGGTGGCACGCGGGCAGCAGGAGGGGGGACGGCCAGCCCCTGGCCAGCCTTCACCATCGCCCCAGGTGCCAAAGACGGTGCAGGCAGCCCTGGTCCCTCCACACCCTCCGCCTGGCCTCCTTGGGCGTGCTGGGCTGCCCTGAGCTGTGCGCGTGTGAGGTCCCGCTGTTCGCTGAGGTTCGAGCAACTGGACCTCGGGCAGGGGCGGCTGATACCTGCCTCTCTCTGCCCGCAGCCACCTCCCGTACAACGTCACTCCAGAGCAGGCCTTGAGCCACCCTGAGGTCCAGAGACGGTTGGACATCTCCCTCCGAAACCTCCTCACCGTAGCGGATAACTTCCTTGTAGCCATCATCTCGTCCGTGGACCAAATTCCGTACGTGCCACAGCCCCAGCCCGGCCCAGCCCGGGCCCGGCCATGACGGAGGGAGCAGGGCAGTCCCTGGGCGCCCCAGGGCGGCCGGGGTGGGCGGGAAGCCACGGGCCCCACTGGAGACTGAGCTGGAACAGAGCGTGCAGGTCCGCGTGGCCCGTCAGGGCATCCTGCAGCTGAGACGGGGGGACGGCGGGTGGTTGTGGGGACACGTCATTGTTCGGGGTACGTGGGAGGAGCAGGGCTCCTGCGTCCCCAGGGTCAGGGCTGAGACGCTCGAGCCGGTGAGCGCTCCGTGGCTCTCTCCTTTCTTAAAATGTAGTCACAACGTGCTTTTCGAAAAGCAGACACCTGAAAACGCTGGCAAGGTAGGCCTCACACAGACCGCCTTTCGGCCAGCCAGCCTTCCCGGGGCTCAGCGCCGATGGGCAAAGTGGGGGTGCGAGCGAGGGGGTGCATTGTGGCTCCGCTCCCCCGCCTAGAGAACTGGACGAAGGGTTTACAGTTAGGGTTCAGAAAAGGTTCTCCTAGAACTAATAGCAGAAAGTGCAGGATGAGGCGCAAACTGTCTCTGATATCCTAGGAGGCAGAAGTAGCTTTTAAACAAATTTAAAGAACTTCGCAGGTAGCACGCCCATGCTGGCACTCAGCTCTCGGGGTGAGAGGTGGGCCCGCACCCATAGAGACGCAGGACCCGGGTGAGCCTAGCGTTTGTCCCCAGCTACGGCATGCGGTACCTGGCCAAGGTCCTGAAGACCACCCTGGCGGAGAAGTTCCCGGACGCCGGGGAGGCGGAGCTCGACAAGGCCAGTGCAGACCCCGCCCCGCCCGCCCCACATCCACACAGGACAGAGACCCTGTGCAGGGAGCCCCACAAGGAAAGCGACCCTCACCCTGCGACTCGTCCCTGGCTCACCAGCAGGGCTTCATCGAGGCGGGGACAAGGGGGCAGGAGCTGACGGAAGCCAGCCCCGGGTTCTAGTCCCAGCTGGCGCTCGCATGTGCTGTGTGACCTTGAGCAAGTGGCCGGCCTGTTCTGGGTCGTTTTCTCTTCCGTGAAATGACCGGACAGGCCCAGGTGGTCCTTTCCGGCCAAGCAAGCTGGATGGGGGCTGGGGCTGGCCAGCCGCGCAGCGTGGTGGGCGTCCGAATGGTCTCCTCTGCCCGCAGGTGGTAGGGAACCTCCTGTACTACCGCTTCCTGAACCCGGCCGTGGTGGCGCCCGACGCTTTCGACGTGGTGGCAATGGCTGCGGGCAGCATGCTGACCGCCCCGCAGCGGCACACCCTGGGGGCTGTGGCCCAGGTCCTGCAGCGGGCCGCGGCTGGCGACACCTCTTCTGGTGACAGCCGACACCTGCGCGTCTTGAGTGACTACCTGGAGCAGACACACCTCAAGTTCAGGTCTAGGGTCCTGGCACCCCGCGCCTCCCCGTCCCTTCTCCCCGGCTTAGTGTG
>NW_024352789.1:35008-36896 GCF_902729225.1 Pteropus medius
AAGGGAAGGGCTAGTGGGCAGGAGGGGACATGGGGAGCCAGGTGGGGTGGGAGGCAAGACCAGGGACTTGGCGTTGGCCCGAGCAGTCACTGGAGAGGCCAGAGGGAAGGCGGCTGGGGACAGGACGGGGGTGGGGCGCCCACTCTCATGCTCGCCCTGGGGAGGCAGGAGGTTCGTCTGCCGAGCGTGCCAGGTGCCGGAGCCAGAAGAGCGCTTTGCGGTGGACGAGTACTCGGACATGGTGGCGGTGGCCAAGCCCGTGGTGTACGTCACCGTGGGGGAGCTGGTCAACACGCACAGGGTGAGGGCCGCAGCTCGGGGCACTGGGTGAGCGGGCGGGGGCTTTGGGGTCCCCGGGGTTGCCTGGCTCAGACCCGCACCTCCGTGCCCCTCCACCCTGCAGCTCTTGCTGGAGCACCAGGACTGGGTCGCCCCTGATCACCGGGACCCCTTGCACGAGCTCCTGGAGGATCTCGGGGAGCTGCCCACCGTCCCTGACCTCGTGGGTGCGTGCGGGGCTGGCTGGGGAGCAGGGCGTGCTTTCTGCCTTCTCGCGTTTTCGTTCAGTCTGGGAAGTGTGCCAGGAAGTGGGTTACACACTTGCCCTCCCTCTGTCCCTCTGGTCCGGAGGTGGACACAGGGACACAGGCTGATAGGGAGAGAGTGGACAGGCAGTAGAGGGCCCAGCACCATCACATACACAGCCAGTTAAGTCACATGAGATGGGCTTGAGAGATGTGGGCTGTTTTGGGTCTCAGAAGGTTCCCAGATGAGGGGGGTTTCGGGACCTGTGGGCTGGGAGAGAGCGAGTCACAGGTGGACGGGCGGGAGCTGCCGACAGGTACGGTGAGCCAGGAGCTACAGCTCAGGGAGGCACAGTCCCCGGCCTCAGGGCACCTCGGCTCAGGCTGCTGGGAAGGCACCGCCAGTGAAGCAGGGTGACAGCCCTTCCTCCGGTGCCCAGGGCTGGGGGATCGGGGTGGTGCCACGGGGCGTGTGTAGAGCTTCTGGGAGGAGGGGGCGGGCAGCAGCATCCCTCCCCCGACCCCATCTGTGCGGGTGGAGGTGTGTGCTTGTCTCTCATCGGTCACCGGTCACCGTACCTCAGGGGAGAGTGCCGCCGCAGATGGGAGCTCGGATCTGAGCAAGCTGGAGGTGTCCCTGACACTCACCAACAAGTTTGAAGGGCTAGGGACAGATGCTGGTGACACCAGTGCCCGGAGCCTGCTCCTGAGGTGGGTGACAGCAGCCTTGGCCCCTGCCGACCGGGCCCCCAGGCCGGTAGAATGGCCCTGCTCCCAGGTGGCCACCCCCTTCTCCCTGGGCTGTTGTCCTTCAGAAAGCTCCCCCTCGCTGCCATCCCTGCGGGTCCCCCCCGGCCACCTCGGCGTCTGACCTGTGCCGTAGCTGAAGGCGTAGGACACTGGCATCGTGGCCGCGTGTGTCCTGCCGTGTCCCCATCGTCTCCTGGCGTCCCTATGTCCCCCCCGGTCACAGACTGCTTCCTAGTCGAGGGGTAGATGCTACGGGACCGCCCAGCCCCGCAGCCCGTGGGGGGGCCTCTCATTCGAAGTCCCTGTCTTATTGAGCAATGGTCAGGAGGGGCGTGGGGCCCGGGTTCCCCAGTTCTGCAGAAGTGAGGGAGGACCCCCGGGGGCGGGGCCGGTTGTGTGCATGAGCAGCCCAGCTGCCGCCCACCTGCCTGCCGGCAAAGCAGCCCCCGCTCACCCACTCGGCTGCACGCACACAAGCTGCGTGTCAGCTTCGTCCTGCCGTCGGAGGCCATGGCGTGGTGGGCAGGGGTGGACACGGCCAGAGCCACTGAGGGGGCTGTCGGTGTGTTGGGAGCCGGGGCGAGGGGCCACGGGGCGGGAGCGGGCTCAGAGGA
>NW_024352789.1:38416-56881 GCF_902729225.1 Pteropus medius
GGCTTCCCAGAGAAAAGGTGGCACAGCTGATAGAGGTGGAGAGGAGGGACGTGGCCCGCATGCCCGGGGCCACCGAGCTCCGTGCTGGGCAGGCGGCCAGCCCTCGGGAGTCCTGACGGTCCTCGTGGGTCTCCCGCGGGCCGTCCCTGTCTGCGAGTCACGCCTCCACGTCCTTCGCAAGCCTCCCTGCCCCTCCCCAGAAGCTGGGCTCGGGGGCCCCCTCCTGCTGCCACCGGCAGTGCCCCTGGCTTGAGGGGGGGCCCGGCAGACCCCTCACACCAGCGTCTCTGGTCCCAGGAAGCCGCCCACGAGAGGCTGATGTGCCAGCGCCAGGCCTCTGAGGCCCGGACCCCGGAGCCACTGCGACGCCATCGCTCGCTGACGGCTCGCTCCCTCCTGCCGCTGGCGGAGAAGCAGAGGCGTGCCCTGCGGGACCTGCGTCGCCTGGAGGGCCTGGGGCTGGTCAGCGCCGAGGACGGCTACCAGGGGCTGCTGGACGAGCTGGCCAAGGTACGGTCCCGGCCCGGCCCACGTGCGCAGTGCTGGCACCTCCCTGGTAGCTCGCGCCCCCCAAACCCGTCCCCAGGAGATGCCGGAGGGCCTCTTCTGAAAGAAAGGTCTTAACGTCCATCAGCAGAGGATGTGTTCTGGCACCTGGCTCCTGCTGAGAACAGGGAGCGTGGAGCGGTGCTGGGTGGAGGAGCCCCGGGTGGTGGGGGGCTGCGGGGGCGGGGGGAGCCCTCTTGCGGGGAGCAGCCTGAAGCCGCCCTCTTCCCACCCTCAGCCTGAGTCGGGCCCTGGGGCTCTGGGGCCAGGACGGCCTACTCCCCAGCCCTGGTCCCCCCGCAGGACATCCTCAACCAGCGCAGGCACCGGCAGCGGCGGAAGGCGGAGCTGGTGAAGCTGCAGGCGGTGCTCCGGGGCCTGAGCGCAAAGGCCGCCTTCTACGAGGGGCAGGGCGACTACTACAGCCAGTACATCCAGGCCTGCCTGGGCCACCTGGCGCCTGGCTCCAAGTGGGTGCTCCTCCCGCCCCCCCACCCCGCGCTCCGCACAGCCCGGCCCTCCCTCCCTCGGGGGCAGCTGTCCTCTGTCCCCCACCATGAGGCGTCACCCTCGCGTCCCGCCAGCCGCAGACAGGACGGTGTCTGTGGTGGTGGCGTCTGCTGGGTGAACTTTCTGGGCCTTCCTTAGGAGCTCCGGGAGAGGGAAGAAGCAGCCGGCCCTCCGCTACACGGCCGCCCAGCTCCTGGACAAGGGGGTGCTGCTAGGGATCGAAGGCCTGCCCACCTCTCAGTACGTGTCCTCAGGAGCAGGGGGGGGCGCCAGAGTCCCTGGGCCGCGCTGGGGGCAGGGCTCTGGGCGGCCCCGTGGGATGGGGAGAGGCGTGGGCGCCGCCTTGCCAGAGCTGTTGGGGTGACGGGGCCAGGACCCCTGCGGCAGAGGGCCCGGCGGCAGGCGGAGGACGCCGGGGAAGCTTCCGGGGGGGCGGCCGACTTGGGCCCGCAGGCGGGAGGTGTGCGGTGAGCGGACGCGGGACCGGGAGGCTGCGGGGGGCGCGCGGCGCTGCCGGGCAGGGAGAGCGGGCGGAGGGGGGCACCGTCCCCGTCCCGAATCCTGCCGCTCATAGCTTCAGAGACGTCGTCTTCGACATCGCGCCGGGAGGCGAGGTGGGGACGTTCGACGTGCACGCCAGGTTCCTGGGTGTGGACATGGAGCACTTTCGGCTTCACTACCAGGTGAGGGGGCGCCCTCGGCCTCACGGGGGGGCGCAGGGACACACCCAGGACACCGCTGGGCTTCAGTGCACTGGCCTGACGACAGATGGCCCCAGCCGTCCCCCACCCGGTCAGCGCCGTCCGTCCCCGTGTGGTCCCGTCCCCGTCCCCTGACGCAGACCCACTGCCAGGCAGCGACGTCGAAAGCGGGTGAACATGGGAAGGACCCGCCGTGGCGCCCACAGCCCTCGCCACAGCCCGGGATGAAGGTCCTGCAGGCCCCGAGGGAAGGTTGGGGCGCAGCCCGGCTCAGAGGCCGGCAGGGACGCAGAAGCTCTCGGCCGCAGCTTTCCGCAATTCCGCCTTGGGAAAGAGAAAGCCAGGGCCGTGCCTGCCCCGGCTCTGCTGAAGCCGGCGTGGGCCGCGTCGCCGGACCCCACCCCGCCTCAGTGTCCGCGTCTGTCAAGTGGGGTCTCAGTGCCCCCCACCGTGGCCGGTGCCGCTGGATGGCTGGGCCACAGCGAGGGACCCTCAGACTCCGCTCCCTGTCCCTTCTCTCCTCCTAGGACCTCCTGCAGCTCCAGTACGAGGGGGTGGCTGTCATGAAACTCTTCGACAAGGCCAAGGTCAATGTCAACCTCCTCCTCTTCCTCCTCAACAAGAGGTTCCTGCAGAGTTGACAGCGGCAGAGGTGACAACGGCGGCGCCCGGCCCCCACCTCGCTGCAGGCTTTTCTCAATGCCCAGGCATCACCGACTCACTGCTCTCGTCTGCTGTAGACACCCAGGCCTCACACTGCGCAGGCCGGGGTCTGGCCCCTTCCCCAGCTGGGGGACTTGTCCGTCTTGCCGCAGGTGGGGGTCTCCAATTGGCTAAAATCAGCTTTGACCCAGAGTCTGGTTATGTGGCTTTTAAGTCCCCCAAACCCCACGGTTTTCCGGTGGGTATGAACCCAAGTGGGGTAGAACCCTGCCCCTCGGCCCGGGCAGGCAGTTGCTCTTATGTCCGCTGCTGCCCTCCCGTGGTCACCCCAATATTGCATGCACTGCTCTGCCGCCGGACTCCCCTCCGCCTTCCTGCTCTGTGGACCCCAAGGTGAGGCCAGGTTGCCCACCCCCACCCCTACTACATCAGCCCTGCTGGAGCCCGGCCCCTCCCTCGCCCTCGCCCAGGACAGGGCAGACAGCGCTTGCTGCGGCACTGCCATCCCCCAGGGACCCCTGCGGCCGGTGGTCTGTTCTGTGTGTGGGTCACAGGGCATTTATTCTCCCCCAGGTACTGCACAGCCTTAATCATGGTTTTAATTATCTCATCTTTTTGAGCTCAGAGAAAGTTCTCATTTCCTTATTCAAACCAATACTTTGCCAGTCTTTTGTGCCTTGTACGTAAAGTCACTGAGGTCGGGGTGGCGGCCCCACAGGGACGCACAGCGGCCTGGTCCTTCTCTCTTTCACCCCCCGGCTCGCCCCGTAGCGCGACTCCCCCAGGCCGCCTGGGTGGAGCCACACCTCGTCCCTGCCACCTCTCCGTCTGGCCACCGCGAATGCGACTTCCCAGCCCTGCCGTCCTCTGGTTTCGTTTTAATAAAAGCAGCTGTTCCCCACATCTGTTGTTAACCCCTCATTTCCTTCACCGCGGGCAGGCCGCCCCGTCTGGGACCGAGCGTCCCTGAGGGCCGCGGCCACCCCAGAGGCTCAGTGCGCTGTGATGTGGCCTCTGCGCCTGTCCCCTCCCCCGGGGGACGGAGCAGAGAGGAGGACGCGTTCTTAGGTTTCGGTTCTGCTTCCGTCAGCCACTCTGCAGACCAAAGCCAAGCGGAGGAGACACCAGCCCGCTTCGGCCCCACCGACAGGCACTCGTTGCCCAGGGGTCCCCGAGCCTGGGCGACCACCCGAAGGTGCTCGAGCCGCAGCTCTGTGCCGTAGTCAAAACCCCCTCCCCCGGGGCACAGCCCCTCCACCCCTCCTGCTTCCAGGAAGTCCGTGGAGGGGGACCAGGCAGACACCTGCCCTGGCCTCCGAACCCCCGAGCGGCCCGTCGGGGCCCCACGAGCTGGCCTGCTGCAGCCTCCCTCCCTGCGCGCCGTTCCATTCTGTCATTCGGGATTCGTCTTGCTGTCACATTCAATCTCAGTCACTTCCTTCCCCCCCTTAATATGTCAGCAAAAACTTCAAGTACCGCCTTGCTCTGGGTGACAGTGACACATACCAGTGGATCCAAGTTTCCACACACGATCAGTCATCATCAAAACGCTCACACTCACCGCATGACTCCAGCAGACCCCGCCGCGAGGCCCTCCACAATCACGTGACCTCGGCCCGTACGGCACATACGGGAATGTCACCAGAGCTGCCGACACGGAGGGCCTGTCATGGGGTGGGCTATTCCCTCCTCACGACACCTCTACGAAGCCGTGTGGTCACCATCTTTGTTTAACTTGATGAACCCGTGGGAACTGACAACTGCCCCAGGCCACACGGCTGGTAGGGACCGGGCAGCCCGCCCATCCCAGATTCCCGTTCCCAGCCTTATTCTTTGAAAGACACATTTCCTCTCCCTCAGCCCCCTCTCCTTCCAGCGCCACCCCCCCAGGGATGGTCCCTGGGGAGCCTCAGCCCCTTGGCATCCTCTCCCAGCCTACGATGTGGACACTCGGCTCCCGTGGGACGGAGTATATACCCCACCTCCCTTCAGAGGACAATTCGGTAACAGAAAACGTACGTGCCGGGTGCTGAGACGATTCGATGGGCAAAGGGTAATCTCACCGAACGGTGCTGGGCCAGCTGGATAGCCACACAGGAGAGGACGGTGCCGGACCCCTGCCTCACGCCATGTGCAAACTCACAGAGGTCACAGACCTCAGCACGGTAAATTAATCAAAACGGATCGTAGGCATAAACATGAGAGCTACAACTATAAAACTCTTAAAAGAAAACACGGATGCAAATTTTCATGACTTTGGATTAGGCGATGGTTTCTTCGGACACCGAAAAGCGCGAGCGATGAAAAAAAAGGTAGGTACTTTGGAGTTGATCAAAGTGAAAAACTCGCGCTTCAGAGGGCCCCTCCGAGGACAGACGGTAGGCAGAATGGGAGGAAACGCAAACCACGTATCTGATGAGGGACTCAAATCCAAGATGCGCAAAGAACTCTCACAACTCGAAACCAAGAAGACGGCCCGATTAAATGCGCGAAGAATTCGGATATAGCCGTTTCTCCACAGAAGGTGCCCGAACGGCTAATGAGCAGATGAAAAAGTGCTCACAATCGTCAGTCACTAGCAAATGCCAACTGAAGCCATGAAATGCTGCTTCGCCCCCTCTGGGATGGCTAACCCGGGACAGACGGGTACCGGCGAGCGAGGGCGGAAGTGAGCACAGCTCGGATGTCGCCAGGAGGTCGTGGAGCCACTTGGGGAAGCAGGCGGCAGCTCCACAAAACGCTGAAGGACAGCGTTACCGTGGGACCCAGCGATTCCACTCCTAGGTACCAACCCCAGAAAACTGAAAGCCTGCGTCCACAAATGTTCACAGCCTCGTTATCCACAACAGCCAAAACGTGGAAATGGTCCAAATGTGCGTCAACCGATGGACGGGGAAACCACAAGCCGCCTGTCCGCACAACAGAATAGTATTTGGCCATCAGGAGCAGGGAAGCAGTGACACATTACAACACGGAAGGGTCTGAAAACATGCTAAGTGAAAGCCACACACAGAAGGTCACATCTGGAGGATTCCGTTTACATAAAATGCCCGGAACAGGCAAAAAAACCCACATAGGAACCTAAAGTAGGTTAGCGGGCCAGGCTGGGGGGTGGGGGGAGCGGTGCGCACGACAACGAGCCTCCCTCGGGGCGTGAAAATGATCCGTGCGAGCGGCGATGGCTGCACGGCTCCGTAAACGCAGTAAAACCGCTCAGGTGTGCACTTGAAAAGGGCGGGCTTCACAGCACGTGAATTGTATTTCGATAAAGCCATTATCTTTTTTTTTAACGTGAGCACGCAGACAGAGCCAGCAACGTCCCCAGAGCCTCTCCCCGGATGAGGGTGGATGAGGGACGATGGCCGGGGCGTCTGCGGCAGCTCGTAGCATGGGGAGCATACGCTACTCCCGCCCAGAAGAAAGCCAGCACACACCGGGCCCGCGACGGAGGAGGGGCCGCTGCCAGGTACTTGCAGACATTGGGAGCAAGCCCTAGAAACGTGCAGCCAGCTGCCCGTCATTAACCCTCAATCGAGTAACCAAAAAGAAAATCGAGTTTGTATTTTCTCAGTCTTTTTCATTTCCTTTTTCTAGTAACTGGTTGTTTTGTATTCCAGGAAAATATCGGACCATACCAAACTGACATTTTAAAAAAGCCATCCGTCGCTAGGCAGTTCGAGAAGGATGTACTTTTTGTGACCTGACACCAGGGTGAGCACTGTCGAGTTAAAGAGACTGACTGGTGATGTGGCCGAGACCACACGGCACGTGCGACGTGATGTCCTCTTTATTCACGTAGCCATGAAAAACGCTCTTCCGTGTCCTTACATTTCCCCAAAGCATTAATGTCTGTAACAAAGCCCATACATTTAATACATGAAACATTCTTACAACACCGAAGTGGTTTTTCATTGTCACTATTGCAGAGAATTCCGTGGTGGATATCTTTGTGTATAAGATTTATTTACATTTTAAATTATCTCCTTAGGATAGAATGCTAGGACAGACATTACTAGACCAAAGAGCGTGAACTTTAAAGAAGTTGTTCTTTCCCGATTATGATACGGAGTCATTGTAGAAAATTTAGAAAATATTTAAATAAAGTATAAGGCAAAAGGTAAAAATAATTCACGGTGCCGTCACAAAACGATAACCAGTTATAACACTCTGATGTATTTCCTTCCAATCATACCTGTAATTAGAATCACGCTATACGTCTTATTTCGTAACCTGCTTTCTCTATTTACCATCATACACATTTTCTTACATTAAATAGAATATACCGTAATTTACTTAATCCGGCCACTGTAACGTGATCGACTGAACGATTTAAGTTTTGATGCATAGAAGAATGCCGTGTTGCAAACCGTTCGTGGTGGCTGTCTCTCGGGGTGTCTTCCTCCAGGGAGCGGTGCTCCCCGTGACGGTGGGGTTTGTGGTGGTGAATGGGCCTCCCCCGCCCAGACCTTGGGCTCCCGCCCCCTCTGCCTTGGGCATTCGGATTAGGGTGGCACCGGAACAGAAGCCAGGGAGCCGAGTCACCAGCTGGCAGGACCCTGGGGAGATGGCCACCGGCTTCTGGCACTGGCAGCCCCCAGAGGGGTCAGCGTGTCACCTCTCCCAGGTCAAGTCATGTCCCTCTTTACAACCTTGAGTGCTACTCGGTGTACCCCAACAAACTCCTACTTGCTGAAGCTCCTTGGCACCGGGTTTTTTTGTCCTTCAAAGAGATTCCGTCCTGATTTGTCCTTGTATCCAAAGCTTCGTGCCCGTGTTTACTTCCTTGGACTATATTTCTAGAGGTCACCACCTCAGAGGGTAAGTACTTTATACAGGACCTTTTTATACGTGGCCTAATGTCCTCCAGAGAATCTGTACCAGCAGCAGAAAGGCAGAGGGCCCAGTCGGGAGAGGCAAGTGGCACGTGGTCCCTCTAGGGCCGTGTCCCGGGCCAGGGAGAAGTCAGCCGGACCCTCGCCAACCAACGCGAATCCGCCCGTGCCCGGGCTGGACGCCACTCAGCTGCCTCTCTGGTGTGGCACGTGGGGTCCCTTTCTCCAAAGGGAAAATACAGATGGCCGAGCACAATGGGGTGCCCTGGATGGAGTGCAGGACAGGGAAAAGGACGTTAATGGGAAAACCGGTGAAATCAAACTAACTCTGGGTTTAGTTAACGGCGATGTGTTAACGTCCGTTTCTGTTTTGGCGAGTGTCACGTAAGATGTTCACCTTACAGAAAGAGGAGTACACAAGAAACACTCTGGACCGTTTTTTTTTTTACAACTTTCCTGTGAATTTAAAGCTGTTCCAAAATTAAGTTTATTTAAAATGTTATTGCACCAATTTATAGCCCCACTAAGAAGGCACAGACGTGGTGGTTTTACCACGACCTTGCAAGCGGCAAATATTTTTAAAAATTCAGCCCTTCGACAAATACTTATCAAGCGCCTTCTAAGATGAACTTAGGCTCTTTCATTAAGCAAAGCGGACACAGACCAATGGCCTCAAGGAGCTGTCAGCATGGCAGGGAAAGACAGATGCTTCGATATGTCAAAAGTGACGGGTGACTTGGCAAAAGTGATGGGTGACTTGGCAAAAGCGAAGGCCAGCATGCTGAAGGAGAGGAACGGGCGTGGGCTGCAATTTCAGATGGGGTGACCAGGAGAGGTTTCATCCGGGAGGCCTGAAGGAGGTGAAGAGGTCAGCCAGGTGGGTATCTGGGGAAAAGCTTCGGGAGGGAGGCAGAAAGACACATCACATGTGGCCTTGTAGGTGCCCTACGAGGTGTGGCAGAGACGCTCGCCCAAAACCCCACTTGAAGTTAGGCGGGACTATATGGCTAGTCTGGGCCAACAAAATGTGAGCGGAAGTGTAGTGCGTCACTTCCGGGTTTGGCGATGAAAACCCCACACGTGACTCTCTGGCCTTTCTCTTGCTAAGTGTTTCAGATGGTGTTCTGGATGGTGCAGCTGCAGGAAGATGCCTCTGCCATCAGCCTGGGTCCCTGAATGACTATGTGGAGCAGAGCCCTCCCTGCTAATCCGATGAGACACATGTCATGAGCTGAGTCACCAGGTGGTCGCGCCCTGGAGAGACGGACTCCGTCTGACACTGAGACTCTCATTATGTTGAGCTGCTGAGACCTGGAGGTGGTTATCCCCACGGCACAGCTTAGCCCGTCTGGCCCCGTACAGAGGACGTGACTTTTACTGTGTTAACTGAGTTAATTGTTGTTACTGGAAAAACGCCAGAGCATCGTTGATTGGTTTTAATTTCTTGGATGCTGAGTAAGCGTAGCGACTGCTTTCTAAGGTGGCCATAACGAGATCTCACCACGCTCTTCTGTGTCCCTGGCGTCGCTCGCTCCCTGTGAGGTCTTCCGGGGAAATAATACGCATGGAGCTGTCATCTCCTGTGCTGACAATGGTTTCTTCTGGAACACCTCCTGAAGAGCCTGGGGCTCTTCTCGAGAAGGTGTCACTCTTTTCAGAAATATGTCCCTGGTGGTTTGCTTGTTTCGTCTGTTTTTGCATCCTAGATTGGCTCGTGAGCAGATACCGCATCACAAATGTCTCTGTCGGTGAGGACCGCCTGGCGTTGGGGTCCGTGTTTTCAAACATTCGAAGGCGCTTTCGAGTTCTGCGGGGGCTTCCGCTCAGCCCTTCACTGTGCATTTCCTCGGGGGCCCTTGTCCTCCTGGGGTGTCCTCTCTCGGCCCTGCTTCAGCCATGCGGTCCCGGTGCAGCTCCAGCCGCTCCTCCCTGGTCAGCTCCGCAGAACCCCGCTCCCCGGTCCCCCATGCCATCCTCACCCACACCCGCTGAAGCTGTTCGCCGTCTCGCTCGCAGCCGTGTTCGGTGTTGTGACATTACATGGCTCCGACGCCACTAGCCGATGGAAATGTTTCAGCTCCGTCGTCACCTGCTGGGACCACCGCCGCACACGCGGTCTGTCAGCGGCCGAGCGTCCCGGCGCGGCCCATGGCTGCGATGGTTGATGTGTGTAGACACTGCGAAACAATCAGCGCCGTAAGTCTGATTAGCACCCATTGCCACACACGTGCTTCTCGGTCTCAAACGCGTACGTCCACATCGCCCCTGAGTCTTGCCCAAACGCAAGCTGCGATCGGCAGGTCTCGAGCGGGCTGACTGTCAGCAGTTCAGTCTCCCAGGTGATGCCCCCACTCACTGGAGTCGGCACCCCAGCCAGCTTCTGATCCCTGCCTTCTCTAACCTTCCGGAAAGTGGGTGGGCGCTCAAGCCTGGAGTTCTGAAAACTGATCTCTCCCTCCTCTTAAAGACTGGAGCCTCCGATGTTCACCTCCAGGCTTTTGGGACCCTCCTCTAATCTCCACAGCTGCTCAGGGACCGGGGCAAGGCCCCCGCGCCGCCTGTGCGCGCACCCTCCGTGCTGCCGCCAGGGTCACAGGGTGGAGACAGGGCGCCGTGGAATGAATGGGCTGTCGCTGTGAGTCTCACCTGTCCGGACATCCATCCTATCCCGACGTTAAGCACCTGTCTTAGCAGAGACAGAGAAACGGGAGTTGGGAACCACGTCCCTCTGTCGTCTGTCGCTAGCACCCTGCCTGCTTCGGCAGAAGAGCCGTTTTCTGACCCTTTCTCGATACTCTTGTTCCAACCACAACCTTCCCCCGGTCCCTGCCAGGCGAGAGAGGACGCCAAGTTGTTCCCCAAACCTCCGCCGGGCTCTGGGCTTCCAGGCGCTGCACCAACGGCCTTGAGACGGCCTTGGTTACATGTGGCCCCTCCGTAGGGGATGGCAGGACAGGGGCTCTATTCCCACCAGCTTCTCCTCCCTTTCCGGCCCCCACCAAGCTGTCGCCCTCGGGCCTCTGCCTTTCCACCGAGGCTCCTAACTTTCAGCGCACCAGGCAGGTATTACCCTGTGAAAGATGCTTAACCTGGTCTTTCATCCCCTGCCCCCTGCCCCGGCCCTGCCAGTCCTCAGAGACAGTCTGATGAGTGTCACACAGGCGTGAGCACACAATCACAGCCTCCCAGAGGACCACACACTTACGCACTCAGAAGCAGGCTTACTGAGTGACAGAGACACCCCTGCTCCGTAACTGTCAGGAGGAGGAGGCGGAGGGAGCCCCGAGCTTCGCACGCCTGCTCCGTCACTGTCTCCCTGCCTCCCCCTGGTAGCAGTGGTGCCAGGGCCCCTCCTGTGCCCTCCAGGTACCCAGCCTCTGGTTGCTTAGCGATGGCGTGCCTTGTCCCTGACCTCAGCAGCTCTGGTAGCAGCCACGGCAGGGAGAGCCAGGCTGAATGACAGGAGCTGCTGCTGCTCCTGACAGGGAATGTGTGCGAACCAGCCCCCAAATAGGCCACTCCGCCCCCGGACCCGCACTGACTCTTGGGACGTCCTGCCACGCTCCCCTGTCCCAGCTCCCGCCAGGGTGTGGGCTCTCCCTCCCACAGGGGGCTTCTCACGCCCTCCCCCCCGTCCACCCTTCTCTCTGGCCATCTGAGGCTCTGCACATGGTCTCTCCTCCTCTTGGGGCTCGAGGCCCCGTCCGTGCGTCTGTCCCGTGACTCCGCGTCCACGTGCGTCCCCGGGGCCTCTGGGACTGCCCCGGCTGCTCTTTGGGCTCCTCCTGCTCAGACGTGTAGCTTCCAGTCTCCCCTCCACTAACACGGTCCCCTTACTCACCACCTCTAAGTGCTGGGGGGGGCGTTGCCATAGCAACCGTGATCACACCCCTTGTTACCACCTTTCTAGGAAAGGCCTGCAGTGGGAGGGGTCGTAGAACAGGCCCTCCCTCCCACCCCACCCCGCTCACCCCTCGACCTCAGCTCTCCTGGCTTAGCCCGCCCTGGCCTCTAGCATCCACGGAAACTGGCCTCAGACTTCTGGCAAACAAGGAGAGGCCCAGGCCCAGAAAAGACAGCAAGTCCTTCCTGCCACCTCCCCTCCATCCCCTCAGCTACGAGGTCAGAGTCCCCAGGAGAAGCCCCTGAAGAGGCTCACTCCAGTGACCGATGCAAGAGCCTGCCAGCTGTGCTCCCAACCCCCAGCCGACAGCGCCCTGCGGCCTTCCTGTCTGCGCCTCGGACTTGACCTCTTCACCTACACTCCCTGCCCCCCCCCCTCTGTCCTGGGTGGGTGCTCGGGCCGGATGAGGGGGCAGTCAGCGGAGAGACGGCAGGGAGGGACCGGAACGGTCACAGAGGGAAGGGAGGTGGGTGGGCCCAGCTCCCGGGGGTGGGGGACGGGGTCGGAGGGCTGCTGAAATGAGGGCGCAGGGAGGCCTGGTGGGGGCTGGACTCTGCCTTCTAGCAGAGGGAGCCGGGCAAACGGCAGATGGACCGAGAAGGCAGGAGGCGGGACCAAGTGACCTCACCCAAACCCTGCTGTCTGCTGCTCTCGCAACCTGGCCAGGCTCCCAGCTCTCCTGGGTCCCCAAGTAGGAGTGCTTTTTATAGCTCACTCCCCAACTTGGGCTTGAATAATTAAACAAGATGGACAGAAATAGCAGCGGGACAGTGAAGGAGGTTATTTTGGGGTTTTCTGGAACACAGAGTGCTCCTGGGCGGCACCCTACCCCTGCAGGGGGCGGAGCCAGCATCGAGGCCTATGAGAGATTCCTGTGGGGGAAACCCACCCGCACCCCCTTTTCCTGGGCTGAACAGGGTTGCTCTCAGCCTGAGCAGGGTCTCCCCGCCCTCCCTGGTCTTCCAGGGCGGAGAGGGCTCGCACCGCCTTCTCGTCCACACGGCAAGACCCTCTGGCGTCTGTCAGCCCTCCTCCTTCAGAGAGGGGGACAGATATTGCCCATGAAATCGAAGGTGGCTGCAAGACGGGCCGGCCCAGGACAAGGCGGCCACTGCTCCCTGGCGAGCCCCGGCCGGGTGATGAGAGGTCTTGGGCCTCCCCCTGCCCAAAGATGACGCACAGTTGCAGGAGGGCAGGGGCGGTGGGAGCGGAGCGTGGGAAAGTGAGGAATCCGCGGGGGGCAGACAAGGCTCCAGAGAAGGAAAGGCTGGAGACAGACTAGTGTCTGACCGGGGGGACTCTGGAGGGCCAGGAAGCACCCTCTTCCCGCTCCCCGTTCATGTCCTGCTTCCCTGGCAGTAGCCTGGCAGTTTCCTGGGTTTTGGCAGCTGAGCTGGGGGTGGAGAGAGGTGGGGAGCCCCCTACCCTCCCCCCGCCCACCCCGCCCAGGTCTCCCCTGGGAGGGCTCCGCTGCGGACCAGTCATTGGCCGCTCGTTCGCATAAACCTTTTGGTTCCTCGCAGATCTTAGGGCCTCCTCCAGCTCTGAGGCCCCGCCACGGAGCTCAGGACCTGGGCACTGAGAGGGACACTGGTAGTGTTTTCTCCCTCAGGGTAACAGCTTCAGGGCTGGGTGCAGAGGTCAGATTTCAGAAAATGCTAAAATCATTCACTCTTTCACCGAACACTTTAAAAGCACCAGCCATGAGCCTCGCGTCCTGCTGGTGCTGGGGACAAACGGGTACCGCAAGGCCCTTGCCCCGAGAAGCTCGCAGTTCAGTGGGGACATGGCCGTCTGAAAACCTGCTCCCCCCGTGACCCAGCAGACAGCACGCAGGGGCCTCGCAGAGATGTCACGGCAAGTCCGCGGCCTGGTAGCATCAGCCCCACTTGACAGTTATGGAAACTAAGGTCACACACTACACGCTCCTCACCACTGCGCTGAAGCAGGGCAGGAAGATGCAAGTTCCCTGACGTGCCAGCGTTCCCGAGAGACTGCCCTGGTCTCAGTGGCGGTGTGTGCTGGGCACGCTCGGGGGGCACCAGGGAGCCCTCCTGGGGGAGGTGGCTTTGCCCCGGGCTCCAGTCATTCTACAAATACGTGCGCATCCACGACACGTTGTGCTCTTGGTGATGGGGACACCAAGCAAACAGAGTCCTTGCACCGTGGACGCGCTGGGCAGCGATGCAGGAGAGGCCAGTCTTCAACGCCAAGTGCCCTGCGCCTCCAGAGCGTCCCGCTCGTCCTGGGTCCGTCTCCCGGGCGCAGACACCCAGCCTTCTGGGGAATCTCAGGGCAGGTCTGGCCCTTCTACCCTGGGAAGTCCTTCCTAACGTCTGTCCTGCACGTCCTCCTGTCCCAATAGCTCTCCCCATCCCCCATCTCATTCCTCTTTTTCAAGGCCAAATCTCACAGCAGTAACAGGGCAGACCGAAAGCGGCTGGCCCTTTAAGGCCACCTTCTTCCCCCCACGTGCCGTCTGGTTGGGTTGGCGACGCTGACGCACGCGTGACGTCAATGGCAGCTGGTGGAGTCTGGGCACGAGGAGCGAAGTTGGGATGGGGGTGGGGGGCAAGAGTGAGAAGGCGATCATTTGCATTTAAAGGGGCCATTCCTGGGTTAGTGGGTAGGACTTTAAAGAAATGTGTGTCTGGCAAACTTTATGTCCTGAACGACAGGGCTATAAAAAGGCGTGGCACAGCTCAAGTCGCTGGTGACTCGAATTTGCGGTGTCAATTATGTCCTTCCGCGGAAAGAAGGAAATAGTCCGTCGGTGCCCGAGCTGGAAGCACGTGATCTGTAGGGGGCGGATGGGGGGGGCAGAAGGGAGGAGCTGGGGAGACGATAGTCAGGCTCCGTTTCAGCTGCCCCCACCCCCACATCCTGCCCACCCTCCTGCAGCTGCCACCACATCCTGCCCAGCCGGGGGCAGGGAACTCATGGGGGGGGGGCGCTGACCTAGGACCCGGCTTTGGCACCCCTTCCCTGCCCCTTTCAGTTCCAGGGTGGGGCCTGTGCCCTTTGCCCCTGGCCTGGCCCCTGGCACCCTGGCCCTGGGCTTGGGGCACAGCTTTCTGCCTAACTCCGCCCCCCTGCCTCTGGCCAGTGGGACTTGTCTGGAACCCCAGATAGGAGACCCATTCTTGGGGTAGCACAGTTATCAATGAAAAGATCATGTTCAGAGCCTTTATGGGTTCTAACTGGATGGCTGTGCCGTTACTGACACACAATGTATTACACACACACACACACACACACTGCAGATTCATGTAACACGTTTGCTGTGCACATTCCGGGCCAGGCCCTGCAACACCCTGAACACCCAGGCGGAGTTACCCTACTGCCCTCGAGCTCAGGACCTGGAAGAGAGGAGTCAATGAGAAACCCAAAGCATCAGTGCAAGACGGTGCGTGCTGATGGGGTCGTGTGCAGAGTACAGAGCACAGTGCACAAGCAGCGTCACAGGACACACGAGCATCACCAGCGGAGGGCCCTTGCCCTCGCAAGCAGGAGGGAAGGTGGGGGAAGACATCGGAGCATGTGCTGGGGTCACCAAACCTGGAAGAACGATCAGATCAGACTCAGATCAGACGGAGGTGGAGGGCAGGGCTTGTCCAGGGGACCGTAGGAGGGCGAGAGGGGTCACCAAGCTTCCAGGCAGAGGCTGCAGCAGCAGCGATGGCTCCTCAGTTACGGTGCAAGGGCAGGGAGAGGCAGCCTTGGGGTGAGGAAGAGCTTTCCAAATCGGGGTGAACTAGGGATGCCTGGGGAGCGTGAACAAAGGCGGCTGCCGATGTCGCGTTGCCATATAGACTTACAGAGATGACACTGTACGGGGAGCGGACAGATACTTCGGGCGTCCTTCTGATTCCTGTGGGATTTTACAGCAACTTTGGGCTGTTCGATGACTTTTCTCTAGGAAAGATGGGTTGGTAGCCAGAGGGGGAGAAACAAAAATGAGAGCCAAGCGTCTGAGCCTGCTCGGGGATTTTCCACTTAGAGGACTGTGGGTTGGCTAGTCCAGGGGCTAGAAAGAACAGGTGTAGTGAGCCACTTTCGGACGCCTTTATGATTTAATTTCTAGCAACATTACTCCCTGGATCCCTTCCGAGCCCTCCATGGAAGCGAAGGCCTCCCGTTTGTTACTCGTCTTTTCCCATGAAGTCCTCTCTCCCTGCCCCCACAGCCCGCGTGTCCCCTCTTTCCCACTTGTAATATCTATGGATCAGCCTCTCCTACCCTCTCCTACTCGGTTCTTTACTGAATCATCATTTCACGTCTTAGGGTCCAGGACACTCCATCTCCCCCGCTGAGCGCTTCCCTGTCCTCCTTTCTCTTTCTGGCTCCTGGCCCTTTAACACCCTCCCAGGTGACTCACCTTCCTTCCTCATTCCTTTGTTAAGGACCCAACATTCCAAGGCAGGGAGGACCAACTGGCCAATCACAGCCCTGGCAAGCCTGCCTCCGGCTCGAGATTGGCTGGAGCTGTGGTTGGCGGGAGGCTGACGGCACAGATCTGTAGGAGGTTGGGGAGGGGGTTTCGGGGAGTCGGCCCTGGGCCAGAATTTGTTCAAGGGCTGCTTGTGTTTTTCAGAAAATCCTTCTATTACAGCTAGCCTAGAGGGGTCTCTGGCTTAGAGAGCCTCAAAACTGGAGGCTGGCTGAGAACCCGGCTTTCTCGGTCCCCTGGGGACCGGCCGCCCCTGCACGCTTTGGCTTTTTCTGTGACCTGGGCCCCCGGGGTCTGGGGCTGTTCCCAGGCCTGCTCCTAAGGAGTCTTTTCCAGCATCCCTCAGCCTCTCCAGTCTCAACATTCTGCTTCCCGACGTCGGAAACAGCCGGAAAATAAACACCCTGATGACTAAACGGTTTCTCCAGCTCTAGCCTGGGGAAGCACTAAAAATAGAGGCCACAAGTGAGGGGAGGTTCCCTACTTGAGGGGGGGGCGCTTTCCCATCCTGCTACTGCCACAGCCCCAGGCCTGGCACAAGGCTCTGTTCTTCTCCGAGCGCTTGGGGACAGGGCGGTTGGGTTTCCCTTGCCTGCCCTGAGGTCCTTCAGGCCAGCTAGCCGTGCCTGGCAGGGGAGACCGACGGCATCTTCTGGGACGGCATCTTCTGGGGCTGGGGCCCCGTCTCCCAGGTCTGACAGGGAACTAAGAAGCTGCATTTGGGGACAAAGTGGGACACTGTTTCAATCAGGTTTCCTGAAGGAGGGGTCAGGTGCAAGGGTTGGAAACAGGCCGAGGCCATAGCAGCCTGCTGGCCCCCTTCTTAGGATATACAGGATAAGCCTCCAAGTTGTTTGCAGAGCAAGCCCACTGAGTTGCCTCCTTTGACACTTCTATGGGATAATGAGCCTGCAGGGGGTCTTTGCAGTCCGGACCTTGAGTTATTATGCAGCGTGAAGCACTGTTCTTAGCAGTCTCCTCTTATGGACTAATTTAATCTTCACGCCAAATTTATGAGTCAGGTACTGGTAGCACCATCTCCATTTCACACACAAAGACCCTGTGTCCGTTTAGTAAACGGTGGAATAAAGGTGTGAACCCAGGGCGGCCTGACCACGCCCACGTCGATGCTGCCCATCACGGACATTTTGGTCTTTCTCTGCATATACTAGTCTCTTCAGCACTTAACCCGAATCAAGTCTTTGTCCAGTAAATCGGTCCCAGCCGGACAGACATCAGGGTGTAGGAAGGACTGAGTTCCCTTCCGTTCTGCAAGGTTCTTTGAGCTCTAAACCAGATTATTCCATCATTTCCTCAAGCCCCAGGCAGAACACAGAATTTAGAGGTAACAGAGATGCTGGAGAGGAAGTCTGATGGGGCAGTTGGCCAGTAGGCATGGCACCCATACTCTCGTTGGAGGGCACCTAAGATTTGCCGCACCCTAGAGCAATCAGAAATTTTTGAATTTTGTATTATTTTTTTAAGGGTTACTACTGCTTCTTTAATAAGATGCTTTGGGGCGTTTCCTGTGCTGGGGGAAATTAGGGTCCCGCCCCTTTAAATTGCCCGGGTTGGCTCTAAGTGCTCTGGGGCCGCAGGCACTGGGGATTAGGTCACCCAAGAACTATGAGCTGCCGCTTTAAATTGCTGGGCGTCTGCCGAGCCAGGCCCGGGTAGGGAAGGGGGCCTGTCACAGGTAGGGGGAGCAAACGAGCTCCCAGGTAACCCCCAGAAATGAACGTGTCCCTTTAAGTGGGGGCTTCGGCACACACTAAGTGCGAGAGATGGAAGCTTTTCACCACTTAGCGTCTACCCTTAATTTATCTGTTTAGACTCTAACCTCCCCACTCTCCTGGGGCTTGGGGGGAGCTGTCGGGGTAGCGTGCGTGTGTGTGCGCGTGTGTACGCGCGCGCGCGCGCGTGTGTGTGTGTGTGAGAGAGAGAGAGAGGGCGCACGGCGCACGTCACCTCCCCGGAAAGGCCCTCCTTAAGCGCACGGTGGCAGCGGGGCCGGGCGGCCGTCCGCGACCTCCGCGGGGGCAGCAGGGGCGCGGGCCGATCCCTTCAAAGGCCTCTGGGTCTCGCCCCCCGACTCCGCCTCGCCGCGTCCCTGCCTCCTCCCTCCGGGCCGGCGGAGGGATCTGCCGCCGCCGGCGCTGCAGCCTAGCTTGGGCGGGCGGCCGGGTGGGGGCCGACCCGGCCCGGCCCGGCCGGCCGCGGGAAGCGAGGGGCGGGGCCACGTCCCGGCCCCGCCCCGGCGCCGGCCCCGCCCCGCGCCCCCGCGGGCTCCTCCCATTGGCCCCCCGCCTGTCCGTCACCCGCGTTCCCCCACCCCTCAAGCTAGGCTGAGCTGTGCCTACGTCGGCCTCGACTCCCGGGGGCTGGAGGAGTTACCTTTGGAGCCCGAAAGGAGGAAGGAAGCAAAATATCAACACAGCCGCGGCGGCTCGGGCGCTCGGCCCCGTTCCCCGCCTGCCCCCCGCCCGCCTGCCCGCGCCCGCGCCCGCGACGGGGGCCCAGGCCCCCCGGCGCCGCCCAGGGCCCGCGCGCACGCCGGCCTCGTTTGTTATTCCCCCGCCCGGAGCCGCGGCTTGCCGGGGTCGAAGATCCCCGGGACTGGCGAAGGCTGCCCCTCCCCGGCCGCGACACCCCGTTCCCCCAGCAGAGCCGGTGAGTAGAGAAAAATAACGCTCCTGCCGCTTTAAGAGGCCCCCTCCCCCACCCCGCCCTGGGTTCGGGGTGGAGGGTGGTCTAGACCGTCCCCTGGAGGGGTGCGATGGGGTGGCCTCCGGGGCCGGGAGGAACTCGCGGAGCTGGCGGTGTTTTCGTGTGGCGTCGTGGGGCGATTACGTGGGGGGA
>NW_024352789.1:57120-60285 GCF_902729225.1 Pteropus medius
GGTGCAGAAGGGGGCCTGGGAGGGCGGCGGAGGGTGGGGGCGGGGGGAGCCGCAGCTGTTTGGGAAGCGGGGGAGGGAGGGGGGGATGTCGTTCAGATGACACCGAGGTGGTGGGTTGGGGTGTGCGAGTGTGCGTGTGTCCGGGGCCGGGTTCGCCGGTGCCTGTGAAGTTGGGACGCGGAGTCACCACGAGGCGGGCAGGCAGGACCCTTCCTTGGGACCTCCTGGCCCGCTTCCGAGCCCCCCGATGGGGTTCGTCAGCTGCCCCAGCTGAAGAACCCCCAGCCAGAAGTTTGCAGCTGTTCAGCATCTGGGCAAGAGTTCGCCAACCCCTCTTTCCACCTAGGGCGGCTGAACTGGGCCGGGGCGGGGGGTCTGGGGAGCGCGGCGCGGGCTTTCAGAGAGGGGAGCCAAGAGGCGGAGATGGTAAAGCCTGTCTCCCCAGTGCCAGCCCCACGCTGTCAGGTGTGGGTCTTGCAGAGACTGGGGAAGGGGCGCCTCCCCGCCCCCCCCCGCCCCCCCAGCGATTCTGTGCTCCTTCACAGCCTCCTGAGGTCTCTCCGGAAGGAGGGCTCCGGGGTGTGGGCAGGCTGGGAGCCACCCACTGGCTTATCCCAGGTTGTCCTTCCGAGTAGGAGGCTCTCTGTGTCCCCTTAAGCAGTACATTGTTGATGGGTTGGGGGAGGGTACAGTGGGTGGATCCTGTGTCCCCTTCTCTGTGCCCGGCCCCCTTTTTGAGGTCTCCTTGTAGACCTGGTTTCTTGGTTGGGGGCTGGCCCACCCCCACCAGCCCCAACCTCTCCGCCATCCCCTCTATGGGTGGCCTAGGCATTTCAGGGACCAGCCTGGACCATGGGAATCCGCGGTCTGGGGTAGTGACCTTGGGCTGCTCTGGCCTCAAGATAGGAGGGGAGCACTAGGCTGGGTGTTTAGAAGTTAGGGAGCTTTCTGCCTCCCTCCCCTCCACATCCCTAACAGGGAAGCCTCCGTGGTCAAGGAGAGAATGAAAAAGGCACATGTCAGTGTCTACCCGCCTGTGGCCACGGCTCACGCCCGCCCCAGGTCTCACCCTGGCCGTCCCAGCTCCCACGGCCCTGCCTGGGAATGAATTTCCTTCCTGTGGCTTCCCAGTGTCGGGCAAGAGGTGGGGGTGGAGTGGGTCAGAGTGGGGTGGCCGAGGACCTGTTTCTCCTAGGTGACTCCGTGTAGCTCTCCCCCTCCCCCCAGCACGGGCAGTCGGGCTCTTGGGTCTCAGTGGTCATGTTCTTTGTTGTAACTCCCCTGCCCCAACACACCTGGTGCGTGTGAGTGTGTGTAAGGGGAGGGGTCTCTGGTGGCCCTTGGGAGGGAGGAGCTTTCGCTCACACGCCTTTAGAGACCAGAGAGGGTGAGCTTTCCAACCTGCGATCGACCACACAGCAAATCCGTGTCAGGATTTTAGCCCAGCTGCCCCTCCTTCAGGCCCAGCTTCACGGTAGAGAGACCCTGGCCAGGGAGATGGACTCCTTGCTCTGGGAGGCCCTGGTCCCACGGGAGAAGCAGTGCCCAGGCGCCACAGCCCTCGTGGCGGGGGATGGGCTCGGGAGGCTGGGCTCGAGCTTCTGTGTGCTATACCCGGGGCCTGGAGTAGAGTGGTGGGAGACGGGAGGTGGTGGGTGCTGCCCGTTGTCCCCATTCGTACCTGCCACCCCTGCCCTGGGGGCCTGGGCTTCCCAGCTCTGCCCCTCTCGGCTGCTGGCCCTCCTCATAGGTTGGGAGATGCGATAGTCTCTCTGGCTGCTGTTATATAATCTCTCGCCGGCAGATTTTTCTTTTTCTTTTTTTTTAATCTTCCCTGGGTCTTTCTTGGGAAGTGTGATGAGGGTCTGAGAAGGTGGCGGGTAGACTCCCAGGTGGGGGCTGCAGGAGCAAGGAGGCTGGGGGAGGCCCCTGATGCGGACCGGAGGGGACGCCTTGGGCTTAGACTCTCATTAATGGGGACCTAGGCCCTCCCGCCCCCCTCTGACCCTGCCCTGGGTGGCCTCGGCTCTGGGCGCCCCTGGCCCCTTGCTCATCCTACCTGCCTTCTCCTGGCCACCTGGGCCCCTCCCCACCCTGGTTGGCACTGGGTCTGAAATCTCGGTGCTGCGTTGGTGCTGGCTTGGTGCGGGTGGGCCCTGTGTCAAACACTTTGCCACCGCTTATGCACTTCTGAGGGGGCAAGGGGGGGCCAAAGACCAGTGGGCGAGCCCAGCAGTGCCCCCCACCCCCTGCGTCTGGAGCCAGGCTCACTTCTCTGCCCCTCTGGCCCGGAGGGTGGCGACCTTACTGGAGGGGTTGGTGAGGGGGTGAGAGAGGCCTCGACCTCTCAGGCACACCAGGTTCTGTCGTGGGCCTAGAGCCCGTCCCCAGGGGTCAGAATTGGGGCCTCGTCACACTATGGCGGCAGGTTCTCCGCACCCCTTGGGACCATGGCCGGGGCTCCCCGGGCTTTTCGAGGCCAGCTGGTCTGAGGCAATTACCTCCCTTTACAGGGAGGAAGAGGTGGCTCCAGCCTCGCCGCAGCATCCATGGAATCGCTGGTGGCTTTTATGAGCCAGTCATGGGGTCGGAGTCCAGCCAAGTGTCTGTCCTTCTGTCCCAGTTTGGTGACTTACTCATGGGGGAGGGAGAGGTGCTAGGTGCTAGGAGCTCTGTCCTGGAAGCCGGACGCCTGCTGTGTTGTGGCCGATGTTGTTCTGTCTGTCACCAGCCGCGGCAGGCAGAGCAAGCTTGGACCTCAGAACTGCCCAGTGGAGCCAGAAGGGGGAGAGGCCGGTGGCCCTGACCTGGCCTGGGAAAAAGGGGCCCTCACAGCACCTTCTTCTTCAGTAGCTCCTGGTGGCTCTGCTGAAAGGCCTTGAACTTTGGCCTAGTGGGAATGGAGCAGTTTTGGGCTCCTGGAACATTCGTCCCCCCTCACCCCCACCACCCCCCTGCCAGGGGCTGACAGCACCCTGAGGAAAGGCGCTTTGGAGCTGTGGTGTGGCAGCCTGCAGACTCCTGTCCCCCAGCCGGGGGTGTGCAGGGGTCTGTGCAGACGGGCATGCCTGCATGCACCTGGCAGGCCCCCAGCATTTAATGGCACACATGCGTGAGGTGTGCAGCGCATGCACACGCGTGTGTAGGACCCACGGAGCAGCTGCC
>NW_024352789.1:60354-62009 GCF_902729225.1 Pteropus medius
GGGTGGGGGTGCTGAGTGGCAAAGGTGATTAAAGGATTGAAGACTGCGGACACGTGGGGGGGGGGCTGGAGGCCAGACCCGGAGGGCACGCAGTAGCTCAGGAGAGAGAAGCGGGGCCTGGAGCAGGGGNGCCTGCCCCGGCCCCTCGCTGACCGTGTGTCCTTGGACAAGTCAGTTAACCAGATGCACGGGAGTCTCACTGGGCCTTGTGGTGATCAGGGCACCTGGGTGTGTTGGTGACTCGTCACCGGCCTCGCTTGCCCTTCTCAGTCACCCCGATGAGCCCGGCCATCTGAGGTATCAGGGTTGCAGCTGAGCCCCCAGGCGTTGTGGGGCGGACCCCCCGGCTCGGGTGATCCCCAGGGCCCTTTGCATCTGACCTTTCCTTCTCCTGAGGCTGCGGCCACAGGCTGCCCTTCCCGGAGGCCCAGCCCTGCTTGTAGCCAGGCGTGGAGACAGGGGATGCACTTGTGGACTCTGCATAGGACCCCGACGGCCCGGGGGGGGGTGACAGTGGTCCCCACTGTTCCACCTCCACGCCCTTCTGCTGCAGGCTGGGAGGGGAGCGGCCTGTCCGGAGCTCTGGCCTGTTGCTGGCCACACCCAGGCGGGACCATATTTACTCATTTAAACTCACCCTCCCAGGAGGTGCTAGGCTCCAGGCCTGTCAGTGACCTTGGCCTGGCGCCTCTGGCTGGGTGCTCCGGCTACTCCCTTGGGAGCTGGGCAGACCAGGGAAGTACTTAGAGGAGCATTTTTGCCCCTGGTCGAGAGAGCTTTGCCCACTCACCCCATTTTCCCATGTGCTTTGGAGACTGAAAGCTAGAGCTTGTGAGATCCCGGGGGGCCGGCGGCAGGCGCCTCCATGTGTGTCTGTGTGTGTCGAGCGCTGTGCGGGGCACAGAAGCGTGTGGAGCCTCGTTTATTTCTCTTCTGTGGCTGGGGAAACCGGGCAGAGGTTGCACAGACTTGCTCAAGCCTCCCCATGAGGAGGGGTTAAGGCCGTAGTCTGAGGTCAAGGGCAGGGTCCTGCCCGCCAGGGGTCGTTGGGACTGGGGCGGGGGGGCCCTGGAGGAGGAGGGGGGAGCGTGAAGGGAGCGGTGGTCTTGACAGGAGCCCCTGGCAGAGGACAGAGGGTGGCAGTTTGGTGGCAGGTGGTGGGGAGCATGTGGATTCCCTGAGGTGTTTTCTGATGGCGGTGTGGAGCGAGCCCCAGAGCCGGGGTGAATGACACTCTCAGCCTGCCCCTGGGGCCTGGCACCCCCTCGAGCTGTCACAGAGGTGGCTGAGAGGGACTTGGGCCACAGGAGCACCCTGTCTGGAGGCCAGAGTCCCTGCCGAGCCTGTCAGCCCCCAGGCCCGAAGGGTTGGCCCGCTGCAGGTGTGCGCCTTGACCCCCCTGTGCCCAGCGGGCAGCCCCTGTCTGCTTCTGAGCCCCAGGGGCCTGGGGCGAGTCCCTGCCCAGCTGAGTCGCTTTTTGTTTCTAGATGGGAGAGATGCCTAGGAAGGGAAGGGGGTTCAGTGGGGAGCGCAGGGCAGGTGGAAGCTCAGAAAGAGGGTGCCTCTTTCCTTAGGACTTGCCTGCTGAGGCAGCTCCCCAGCAGGTGAGTGGGGGCGGGCAGTGCCCCGGGTGGGACTTGGCACGCACCTGTGTG
>NW_024352789.1:62049-67106 GCF_902729225.1 Pteropus medius
CAGCTGTCCTGGCCTGAGACCCCTCACCCCACACCCCAGTGCCCCCGGGTCCCCCTCCCCCGGCTGCATGCTCACGGTTCCCCGCCCCCACAGACTTGGGGCTGAGGGTCAGGGGAACAGCAGAGAGAGCTAGTCCCGCAGCTCAGGGAGACAGCAGATGACCTCGGACCTCGAGTCCTCCCCGAAGCCCGGCTGTGTGCTTGCCGGGGCCTGGCGGCCGGGGGCGGGAGGAAGGGCCAGTCTTGCAAGCGTGCCTCAGGCCTTCCCGGGGGTCTCACCTCTGTTGACCTCTGAGCCCCCTTCCTGAGCCCCACACGGCCTGTGGCTCTGGCGACTGCCCTGTGTGTACCCCGTGGCAGGCCCGTGGGCCCCCTGGCTGACTGGGTGGGGACAGGTGTCCTGGACCAGCTGCTCCCTCTTGTCTCGTCCACCTGTCAGCCCAGGGCTGGGGCGCTGACGGGGAGGGGAGAGGAGGGACCTCTGGGCCCTCACCTGCTCCCTGGTGCAGGCCCTGGTTATGAGTGTGGCAGAGGGCGGGGCTTCCCACTCGTTCTGCCGGACAGCTGCTGACCCCGTGATGGCGAGGAGGGCGTGGTGGGCAGGGGTCCTGGCTGGCAGGGGTCTCGGGGTCCACACCTCCTGGAGGAGCTGGAGCTGGTGAGGGGCAGCCGTCAGGTTGGAGGCGAGTGCCTGCCTGGCCGTGTGCAGGGCTCCACTGCCGCCGCACCCCTCCGTTTGGCTGGCACCTCAGCCTCACCTGGCACCTTCCTAGAGCGGCAGCTAATCCCGTGGGAGCTGCCGGGCCAGCGCCTCAGCGGACCAGGCGGCCAGGCTCCCGCCCTCCCCGGCCAGGGGCTTAGAGGGCCATCCTCGGGTCAGGAGACCCAGCCGTACCCTGAGTGGCCCCCTAAGTCCGCGGGGCTTCGCGAGGTCGGGTGGCTCAGGGAGCATCTGCCCGCTCTGATAGGATTGGCCTCTTTCTGGCCCTGGCAGCCATCATGGGTGGATACAGCGCCCTCGGATCATCCCCCTTCCCCTCCATCGGGGGCCCCTCCCTGCCGCACGCAGCACCCCAGCAGCCCGGCCCAGACCCGCCTTGTGTGTCCCAGCCAGGCAGCCGTCCCTTCCGCGCTGGGCAGCGGATGTCACTGCTGGGGCCGGGACAGCCCAGTGCCCTGCAAGGCAGGACACCGCTGAGCAGGCTGCTGCCTGCTCTTCCCTGCCTGCAGGGCCGCTCCGTGGCTGCCCGACCCGGTCCCTGCGAAGCCCCCCCCGCTCTAACCAGCAGCCCACCCGCCACAAAGGCAGGCAGCCCAGACCCAGCACCCCGTCTGTAGGTGTCGTGAAGCTCGCCCCAACGGCTGTGGGGCCAGCCCGCCCCCAGGGCCCCAGCTGCCACTTTCACTTCTGTCTCCTGAGACCCCAGAGGGAAGTTGGGTGGGGAGGGGGAAGGCAGCACAGCAACCGTCCCAACTGCCCCCGCCTCTCCTTGGCGAGGCTCCGGGGGCCAGGCCCCGGCCGCCACCCTCGCCCGGAGGACTGAGTGGCTCGGGCTGCAGTGGGGGTGATGGTGGTCAGACGGCAGCGAGGACCCCCCGGGACTGGAGACCCCTGCTGGGCCCCATCCTTTCAGAGGATGGCTGGACACGCACAGACTGGGTCGTCTGCCCTCTGCCAGGTGGGCGTGGGACTGGTCGCCTCCCAGCCCTGCTGGCCGGAGTGTCATGCTGGGGCCACTGCATGCTGCCAACTGCCCGTGCCTGGTCAGGTGGCTCTGACAAGCAGATGTGAGCCCCAAGACTGCTCTGCCCTGGGGAGTCCTCCCTGTCCTTGTCCCTCGCCTTCCTTGCTAGGCCACCTCCCCCCACTCGGCACTCTTGGGACTGGGTTTTCCAAGTGAGGATGGGGGTGGGAGCAGGGACCACCCACCTGCCCTCCCGCCGCCCAGCCTCAGCGCCAGGGTGGGAGTGGGGTTCTCCTGAGGAGCCTCAAGGCTCACCCCGAGTCGCACCCGATCCCTGGGCTGCGTGGCTTACTAACCCCTCGTGACTGCGCCCCCCGCCCTGCCAAGGCCCTGGACCCCAGTGGAGCACCGGCTGGATAAGCATGCCAAGCGGTGCCCCGGGCGGGTTTGTGGGTTCAGGGACACGCTCTGGGGGGCGAGGCCGGGACCCAGAGCTCCCGTCAGGTCCCCTCAGTGCCGAGGTGGCCCAGACTCTGGAGTGGGAGGCTGAGCCGATGGAACAAGGTCCAAGACACCGTGCAAACCCGTGCGTGCACAGCAGATGCCACCTGCCAGGCACGAAGCCAAGCTTAGGCTCAGGGTCCAGGACAGGCCCCCCTGACGACCACGACAATGACCTTGGGCCGGTTTACTCCTAACCCAGGACCCCAGCCCTGGGTCTGCCAGGCGGTCCAGTGAGAGAGGGTGGGGAGACCCGTCTGCCCGGGCCCCACCTGGACCTTGCCCTGGCTGGCGTGAGCCTCCGCCAGCCTCGGCTGTGGGTCGCGGGGGTTCCTGTCGAGAAAGCACCTCTCTCTTTAGCCCCTCCCCACGCTCTCTGGCCTCCGCGATGCCCTCCTCTCTTAGTTAAACCGGAGGACAGTGGACCCGACCAGGCCATCTCTGCCGTCACCTGTCCCTGGAGTCACAGTCCTGAGCTCCCTTTCGTTGGGCCTCTGAAGAGCACAGGAACCATGTGTCTGGGCTGGACGGGCACCTGGGGACCAGTCTGCCCCACCGACCCAGGATGCAGGCCAGCGGGCACAGCCCAGACCGGCAGTGACTTGGTCAAGGTTACACAGTGACTTAGGCCAAAGCAGGGACTAGAAACTGGGTATCTAGACTCCCCACCCAGAGCCTCGCTGTTTCCCTGGGACCTCGCCCACCCCTTCCTACGAGGATTCAGTCTGCCGTTGCCCCACGTTCTTCCCGAGATCCCGCTGGGTAGCTCCAAGAACTCGAGGGGAGGCCAGAGCTGGGGCAGGGGTGCGGGAAACTGGGGGACACACAGCCTCACAGCGGCTACAGGACGGACGGGCCGGGTGGGGAGGCAGCAGAGGAGGCTCGGGAGACGGACCCTCACCGGAGAGGCATCTGGGCTGAGAACAAGATGACCCCATCCCAGGAGACCTGCCAAGGAGGAGAGGGCAGGAAGCCCAGGGCGGGGCCGAGAGCTGTCCGTCGGAAGCGGGAGGGCGGGCTCCCGGCCTGGCCCCCACACGGTTCCTGTCCCCTCCAGCTGAGGCTGCGGTGCCGCCTCCACGGGCTCTCCCAGGGCGCATGGCACCTGAGACCACCCCTCCGGCAGGCCAGTCTTCCTGACTGCCCTTCCCCGGCCCCCGGCCCCCGGCCCGGCAGCCCGCCCCCAGGCCCCTTGTGGGTGAGTTAAAATTAGCTCAGTGCCCAGGCTAAAAATAGCCCCTGCCCAACCCTGAGGCTGTTGGGCTGGGGGAGGGGAGTCCCAAGGGAGGGAAGGGTGGTGGGAACCGGGGGTTTGGGTCCTGAGCCTGCCAGACAACTTCGGAGGGAGGCGGGTGGGGTGGGGGCCGCCTGCGCCTCTGAGAGCAGCCGTAGGGGAACTCTGGGGTGAATGCAGAGAGACTGGGGGGCAGAGAGGGCCGCCAGGAAGCAGGCTGGGGTGAGAATCCGGCTGGGGCAAGGGAGGGGGCAGTGGAGAGACCCCGCCCGGCCCGTGCTCAGGCTCAGAGGCGCCATGCCCACTTCAGGACCAGAACAGCGTGGGCGAAGGCAGGGCTCCCCGTGTGCTCCCCGGGGCTGTGAACCTGGCGTTTGGGGCAGCCGGCCGCCTTCGGCCTGTCCTCCAGACCCCCGCAGCACGTCTGCTTGGAGGGAGGCCGAGGGGCTGCGGGCCCTGGGCGCCCTGGGGACTGAGAGGGCCCTCGGGCCTCGTCCCCACCTCTGCCCCCTCTTGGGACCTTGGTCCGGCCGCACTGCTCCCTCAGAGGGCAGGGGCTGGGCCCAGAGCAGCCCCAGGCCCTGGGCACACTCTGCCCCTGGCTGGACTGCCAGTGTTCGGGGCGGGGGTGGCACCGAGGCAGCTGCGCCCACACGCAGGCCTGGCGGCGGGCCGTCTCCGCCACCTCTGCACCTTCCCCCGTGTGCCCGGCCTCTCCCTGTCCGCCTCTCTGTCTCCCTTCCTGCGTCTGTGTGTCTGTCCCTCTGCCGCCCCCCCCGGCCCCCCCCATGTCTGCCTCACCCACGCCTCCTCCCTCATTAGTGAGCAGGCTGCTTGAGGCCGCCTGACTGTGGGGGTGACAGGTGGATTGGATTGTCACCCCTCCCCCAGCGCCTGCTGCTTATTTCATGCCCTGAAGCCCAGCCCCAGGGAAGGGGCGGGAGGAGGGTGACAGCTGTCTCCAGCACCTCCTGCCTGCCCCTCCGGGCCGCAGCCTGGGAGGGAGAGACGAGGGCCGGCTTGCTGAGGGCTCCTCTCCGGAGAAGCGCGGAGGAGCGGGGCTGCTGTCAGCCTCCTTGGGCGCCTGCCCCCCACGGACCACGGCTGGCCTGGCAGCTCTGACAGCAGGTGCCCAGTCCCTCCGAGTCTGGGACTGAGGCCGGTTTGGGTGGAAGGCTGTGGGGGCTGTGGGGAGGCAAGCCCTCCCCTGCCTGTCACCTTGGGAAGGCTCCCTGGGAACAACTACCACCCCGGGGGGCCTGACCGCTGCCCCCGCTGGCCCCAGGCCACCCTCACACAGGAACTGAGATAGCATCATTCTGAAACCCGAGAACAGTTTGAATATTGCTCAGGTACCAGGAGGTGTTGCGGACGGTGGGGGGGGCTGTTTCTCCCTCCAAACTGAGACCCCCCCTAGGGTACGTTTTGCATCTCATTTGCACGTTAATACAACCCACGGGTTCCTGTGGGGTCTGTTCAGCTCAGAAAAATGGCCGTCCTAGGGTCCTTCTGGTCCCCTTGGCCCCTCCTCCTTGACCAGGGTGCTGTCGGCGGGGAGCCTCCCACCCTGCATCTCCCCTGCTCCCCATTCGCACAGGCTTCTCTGCACCCACCTCCACAGAGGCGGGTCCCCGCCTC
>NW_024352789.1:67297-80558 GCF_902729225.1 Pteropus medius
CCAAGGAGTCATAGCTGTGGCCTGAGGTCAGGACTGGGCGCGCCCTGGGGACATCAGAGCATGAGAGCCATCCCGGGCGGCCCCCTGTCCTCCGTGGCAGCCCTAAGCTCTCCCAAGCCTTGGGCTCCAGGAGAAGGGGCCCAAAAGCCAGGTCATCTGGGAGGGCTTCCGAGCAGAGGGGCAGGGGAGCAGCAGAGGATGGGGCCCGGGCAGGCCAGAGAGCAGATGCACATCTGGAGAGCAGATGCCAAGGCCTCTGGCTCCTGGCAGTTGGTGCGGTAACTAGGCAGAGGGCTAATTAGGGAGGCCCAGGTGTTCCTTAAAACCTCCCTGACTGTGCGGGAGGGACGCTCAGACAGGACAGACCTCCGTACGTGGGACAGGTCAGCACAGGGCCCTTTGTGCCCTGGCCGCCTTCTCTTCCCGAGTCAGGGCTGAGGCCCCGTTGCTGACCCAGGGCTTTCTCAGACTGTGGAGACGCAGGGCAGAGGGCAGAGCGGGAGACGGTACGCAGCCCTGCAGGGGCCCTGGCCAGGTAGGGGAAGGGCTGCCAGCTGGGCTGGGCGCCTCCTCCTCTGGCGGAGCTGGCGACAGGTAGGAGGGACAGGGAGCGTGGGTTATTACAACGTGCTTGGGCTACCTTGGCGGGACTCGGGATGGATGATGCTCTGACCTTCCCATCAGGAAGCTCGGTGGATCGCTGGCTTCCCTGTCTTCTCAGCCCTGATCCCTCGCTCATCCCCGCTCCCCCAGCATGAGGCGGGGGTGGGGGGGCGGTGCAGGAGATCAGCCAGGGAGCTGGTTGCCAGGCGACAGTTGCCTGAGCAACCCCATCCTCTCCATCTCCATGTGCTCAGGGCCGCTCCTCAGAAGACTTGAGAGTCTCGCCCTCTGTACCAGCCAAGCCGAGGGTAGGGAGGGTGGAGGACCAGAGAGGCAGTGGCGGTTGGAGGGGAGATGCCATCCGGGTGGACGAGCAGCGGGGAGACGGCGGGCGCCGGCGCCGTAGCAGGAGATGGAAGTTAGGCCAGGGAGGATTCCTCACAGGGTCAGGAAGATGGACAGGCCTCACTTCCTTCCAGCTGCTTCCGAGCACCTCTCACGGGGTGGAGGGTGGGACGGGGGCGAGTGGTCCAGCCTCGGAAGCTTCACTGTCATGGGGAGCCAGGCAGCGAGTAGAAGCACAGAGCCGAGGTGATGGGCAGCCACGTAAGCGCCGGAGCAGGAAGGGCAGCACCCTGAGGGGAGACCGCTGGGGGGCAGAGGAGTGCGCTGCGCTCGTAAGAATGCCTCGTCCGAGGGTCCCGAGGGTCCCGAGAGCTGAGAGGAGCTCTCTCCCAACTTGGAGGGCGACGTGGAGTTGGCCATGAGCTGAGAGAGGTCGCGCCTCAGCCAGAGTCTGCTCCTGAGCAGGAGGGGGGAGGCGGGGAGGGCGGGTGGATGCCACACAGAGGGGCACCCAGTGACCGCATACACGCCCGGACGGGGCTTTCCAGGGCCGACTGGCCAGAGAATCCCACGGCAAAGTCCTCCTTAGCCGCCCGGCCCTCAGCGTGCCCTCCCCACCTCCCCTGCCACGCCGGGCCACTTCCGCTCTAGGGAGCACAGCCTTGTGGTGCACTGGGAGGCAGGGTGTGGAGGCGCATTCCTGGTTCCCCCCAGGTCCCCGGACTCCCCGCCTGCCCTCCCCATAGCTACAGTGTGAGGCTGGACATTGGGGCCCACTGGGCTGGGCTGGGGGCTTCCTAATTACAGGGGTCCTGTCATCAAACATGCAGGGACGCCTCTGCCCAGGTTCGTGGGAGGAGGTGAGAGCCCGCCTCCCTGGACCCCACAGCAGGGTCCGGCAGGTGCTCGGCGGGAGGGGGCATGGACTCGTGAAGAGGCTTTAAAGCGCGCTGGGGCTGTGCCTGCTCCCCAACACCACCCAGCGGAGGTGTCCCCCCCTGGCCAGCGAGGTCCCTGAGAACTGTGAGCCAGCAAGAGGCGTCCCGACCCCCACCCTCTATCCCTGGCATCCCAGGCTCCTGGACCGCTGGGCCTCATGGGGCGACAGGCAGACCGAGGCAGGGTCCCCACCTGGTGTCCGCTGGCCCCGGCTGCCCATGGCCTCCTCGCGGACTTCAGTGTGTTCTCTTTGTGTCGAAAGGGGGACGAGGCTGGGGAGCGCCACTGAGACTGGGCTCGGGTTCCAGACGTGGCCCGTTCCTCTAGAGCAGAGTCGGCACACTGGCCCCTGCCCGTCCGTGCGAGCCCGGCCTCACTCGGGATGGCCTCCGTCGTCCACGTGTGTTTGCAGCTGCTGTCCTGCAGCGACAGAGTTGACCAGCTACAACAGAGGCCGTATGGCCCACAGAGCCTGAAATATTTATCATTTGGCTTTTATGAAAAAAAGTCAGCCTTTACCCAGGGCCGGTTTTGTTTGTTTGAAATACAGAACCTTTCTTCATGCCGACCCGTATTTACTGAGGAAAGCGGGCGGGTACCCACATCCTCCTGGTCGAGGAGGGTCCTGGAGCCAGTGGATCTGCTCTTGCTGTGTTCTGGAGCCAGGGCACAGACGCCTCTGACAGGCACCAGGGCACCGCATGCCGCCGCAAATTTTCATGGGCGCTGCACAGCCTCGAACTGCCCTGAGCCGCAAGCCACGATTCTAGCCAGGAGGAGCCGCCAGCTTGCGTCACTCGGGGTCCATGGAGGGCTAGCGGCCCTAAGCCCTTAGGAAGCCAGTGTCACGCCGGATCTAGTTTGAGGGCCAGAGCAGCCTGTGGGCTGGGCTGGGACCCCAAGAGGTGCGGCTGCAAGCCACCATGTCCTCATTTTGAGGATGGGGCTCAGCCACGGCCAGCCTGTGTCAGGGCTGCTGTGGGCCTGGCCGTGATGCCCGAGGAGTGGGGCTGACCGTCCTCTCCTGACCCCCGCCAGGAGGCTGTGTGGGAGGCATCCTGCAGACCATGAACTGAGCGCTGGCCCCAGACCGCTCATGAGCACAGCGTGAGGCGTGCCAAGACCACCGCCCAGCGATCCCCTCCGCTTTCTAGCACTGAGGACCCCCAGAGAAGATGGGGAGGAAAAAGATTCAGATCCAGCGAATCACCGATGAGCGGAACCGACAGGTGAGGACAACCTGGAGGTGTACGGGTTGGAGCAGGGCAGGGAGCCGGCCTCTGCGCCCCCTCCTTGTAGCCACTCCGGGAGGGCTTCCTGGAGGAAGGGGGCTCGAGGCTATTACGGAAGGGGAAAGGCTGCGTTGGGAGAAGGGGACCCCACCTCCTTGTGTCCCAGGACTTCTGCTGCCACTAGGCAGACCTGCGCCCCTGCACACGAGCCACATGCAGCCTGAGGCCACACCCGGGTAACCCCCCCTTTCCAGAGATGAATCTTTCTCTTTTCCAACCCCGGGCGGAGAGGGGGCGCCCATCCATTCTCCTTCCCAGACCTTGTTATGGCCCCAGCACAGAGACCTGGAGGTCCATCCACTTGAATGCTCCGCCCCCAGTGCGCCTGCTGTGGGCTCTGAGCGGCCACGTGTGGGCAGAGGGCCGCTGGCCTGTGCCGTCACCCTGAGGTGGGGGCTCCGGGCGGGCCTCGGCGCAGCCAGAGCCGGCTGCTCACGGACGCGTCCCGGCAGGTGACGTTCACCAAGCGGAAGTTCGGGCTGATGAAGAAGGCCTACGAGCTGAGCGTGCTGTGCGACTGCGAGATCGCCCTCATCATCTTCAACCACTCCAACAAGCTGTTCCAGTACGCCAGCACCGACATGGACAAGGTGCTGCTCAAGTACACGGAGTACAACGAGCCCCACGAGAGCCGCACCAACGCCGACATCATCGAGGTGCGGCGCGCGCACCTGCCCCGGCCCCCGCGCGCACACGACGCGCGCACGCTCACCTTTCCCCGCCCCGCCCGCCCGCACCTGCGCACACCTGCCCCAGCCCCACGTGCCCGCGTACGGCGTCGCGCGGACCCCAGCAGCGAATGGCCGCGGGGTGCGCTGCCCACCCAGGCCCCTGTCGGGCTCTCTTCCCATCGGTCAGGCGTGCGGGCGTGCCCGCTCTGTCTGTCCTCGGGGTGGGTCTGTCTGTCCTGCCGGCCCCTTTCCGCATCCTTCGATCTGCTCCTGCATCTGCCTTTTGCTTGCTTTGTCTCCCTCTTCATTTCCATCTGTCTTGTTGTCTCTGTCCCTCTCTGGGTCCCTGTGGCTCTATGTTCTGTTTCAGAGAGCTGCTGCTGTGAACTCTGAGGGACCTGGGCTTTGGGACCCAGCGCGGGCCTTTACTGGCCACGTGGCCTTGGCAGATGGGTTAGCCCCCCCGCCCCAATCTGGAAGGGTGCTGTGGGCAGTGAATGAGACGCCCCTCTGCTCCTGACGCTGAGGCGTGCATGCCTTGGCTGTGAGCACATGCCATGGAGGGGGTGCGGGAGGCACAGGCTGCCTTCCTGGAGTGAGACTTCAACTCACATTTGGAAGAAATTCCCTTTTTATGTTAGAGAAAACAGATTTACTCGACTAGAATGTAAACTTTGCATTCATTTTAAAGACAAAACGAGTGTGAGGATGTTTTGCACATGTACAGGGTAGCTTTGGGGTCCACTCCAGACCCAGCAAGTGTGTTCCCAGACCGTGTGGCCACGTGTGAGAAGCTCTGGCCTTGGGCGAGGCCAGCACATAGGTGGTCCATAGCGGGGACTCAGCGAACCCGTTGGCCTTTTTTCCTCTCGTCCCCACCTCATCTCTATTCCTCTGTCCCCCATCCTCTTCTAAGCAGAGCCCAGATTTGAGCTGGGCAAAGCCAGCCCTGGCTACCTTCTCTTGGGGCACCCTCCCCTCAGGAACCCCCCTGTCTGTCCCCGTGGAAACGTGTCACTGCGCCAAGGCCATGGCCTGAGCTGTGTCCCCTCCCACATGACCCCCACCTGCCACGCCCCTGCCCACGGGGTTCTGCACTGTGCCCCGGGCGGGGGTGGCACCAGGGGGTTGCGGGGACCCCGGAGGCGGAGGCGGGGTGCTGGTGTCTCGAGGGGAGGCGGCGGGCAGGCTCGCTGACGGCGGTGCGGTTGCAGACCCTCAGGAAGAAGGGCTTCAACGGCTGCGACAGCCCGGAGCCCGACGGGGAGGACTCGCTGGAGCAGAGCCCGCTGCTGGAGGACAGGTGCCGGCGGGCCAGCGAGGAGCTGGACGGGCTCTTCCGGCGCTACGGGGTGAGCCTCACGCTCTGTCCGCCCGCCCCAGGCGCTGCACAAGAAGCACAGGGAGTGTGAGAGCCCCGAGGTGGACGAGGCGTTCGCCCTGACCCCCCAGACGGAGGAGAAGTATAGAAAGATAGACGAGGAGTTTGATAAGATGATGCAGAGCTATAGACTGGCCGTGAGTAGTGCGTGCCTGGAGCCCCGTGCTGCATGGTGTGGCTTCGCCCGGCCCGCGGCTGCCTCTGCCGGCTGCTCTGCTCCTAGCGAGCTGGGGCCGTCGGTGACTCCCGAGGAACCGCTGATGTTGGTCGCGGGGGACCAGTGCCCCGGCCGCGACTCGCCAGGTGGAGCGCCACCCCCTCCCCCCCCGGCAAGGAGTCACAGGCGACGTGTGAGGCCCTTAGTGGCAGGGCCGTGGCGAACATGCTTGTCCGGGTCTTTTTGGGGCCAGGCCCCAGGCCTGCTGAGACACCCCCGGGCTCGGGCATTCAGGCCTGTGGTTGGGGACAGGGACTGCTTCAGGGGAAGGCAGCGAGGTGGGGCAGGCGCCTGTGTGGGGGCCTCGGGTGGTTGGGTGGCCTGGCGTCCTGACCCGCAGCGCAGGCCCCGCCTGCTGTGTGTGTGTCTGGTCATACGTGGGGCCGCTAACCGCTCCCCGCGTGTCCCGCCTGGCTGAGGACTAACCCACCTCCACGAGCGGTTCCGGCGGTCCCTGGTCCTTTTGCAGTGGGCAGAGTCTTGTCCTGTTCTCCGGCCCAGAGCCGGACCCCACAGCACGCCCAGCAGCGTCCGTCCTCGGTGGGGAGGGCCTGAGCTGCTGGCCCGTGGACGCGCAGCTCAGCGCTAGAAGAACCTTCGGCTGCCTTCTTGGGCAACAAGGGTCCAAGGTAAGGGGTCACCCCAGCCTGACCCTGCCTCTTCATTCTCTGTCCAGTCAGCTGTCCCGGCCCCCAACTTCGCCATGCCCGTGACGGTGCCCGTGTCCAACCAGAGCTCACTGCAGTTCAGCAACCCCAGCGGCTCCCTGGTCACCCCCTCCCTGGTGACGTCATCCCTCACGGACCCACGGCTCCTGTCTCCCCAGCAGCCAGCACTGCAGAGGAACAGCGTGTCCCCCGGCCTGCCCCAGCGGCCAGCCAGCGCAGGTGAGTGGCGGTGGGGGGGCGGGGACTTGCAGCCCGTTTCTCCCTGGGGCGCCCCCTTCCCCTGCACACCCCCCTCATTTTTATGGCTCCTCGGGGGAGGGACCGGGGCCCCGCTACCCATGTAGTCCCCACGGCCCGCTCTGGAGGGGCGTCCTGTTAGCTCACGTGGCTGTCTGTCCTCCAGGGGCCATGCTCGGGGGAGACCTCAGCAGTGCGAATGGAGCCTGCCCCAGCCCTGTGGGTGAGTGCGCAGGCCCGTGGCGGGGGGCTCTGCCTGCGCGGGGGGCTGGGCTGCGGGACCAGGAAGGACCGAGACAAGCAGAGAGGAAGACCCCGGGGCTTGAGCTGGGGGCTGAGTCTGGGGGCTTCTGAGCCCCGAGACCTCGTGTCTGCAGCGGTGACCGGTGACGTGCGGGCCCTTGGGCCCCGCTGAGCACGAGGGCAGGCCGACCTCTCCGGTCAAGGAGGAGGCCAGGCTCCCCTGCTGAGCGGGGCATCTGGTGGGGGTCTGGTGGGTGCAGGTGTGTCTGGCACCACCGACGGACCGCAGGCACAGACCGTCGCGCACACACACATGCACACACACGCGCACACACGCAGACGTTCCCGAACCCTGGATGAGTGTTTGTGAGCGCACATCTATAAGCCACAGAAGAGAGGCTGCTCCCCCCACCCCTCCCCACAGCTGACAGCCCCTCCTGCTCTGTGCCGTTGTCCGGTTGGTGACTGTGACTTCGAATGTCACCGTTGACGTCACCCTGACATTCCTGCCATTCCCAGAGTGACCCGGGAACTGGGATGGAGGCAGCCACACTCAGGCAGCAGAGCAAGGTGACATTCCGGCTGTGGTCACCCACACACCTCTGGGCATTAGGGTCCCCCAGCTCAGCACCGGGCACCCTAGCCGCTTCTTGGCACTAACTGTGTCCGGGTCGGGAGACGGGAGGTAGGTGAATGCTCTCCCTCTCCAAGGAGAGGGCCAGAGACACGCCTGAGGCCGCAAGGTGGTGGCGCCACAGCCGTCCAGCCCAGCACGTGGGCCATGGCTGGCCCCCAGCCCGGCCCCCAGCCCCCTGGACCAGTCATCACACCTCCGCCAACCAGACCTCAAGTTTTCTCTTTTGTAAAGTGTCCCGTCCGTCTGGGGGTCGGCGTGTGAAAGCCCCACGCGGGTTGTGGACGCGGGGCAAACGGAAAGGCAGTCAGTCCGGCTGTGGTGCTGGCTGGGCTATCGAGCCCCTGGCGCCAGGACCCCCACCCCGCCCAGCGAGTGGCTCATCTTCCCCAGAGCTGCAGGCATCTTGTCACGTGCTCATCCAAGTCACAGCGTCCCCAGCTCATGGTGAAGGGAACCATGAGTGGTTCATTCGCCGCAGTGACTGGGACCCTGCCTGAGGTCCAAGCCCCAGGCTTCCCCCTTTTTCCAACCTGGGTCATCGTGTGCCCAGTCGGGGGCAGAAGGTGCTGGACTTCCCGTCCATGGTGACCAAGAAGAGGAAAGGCGGGGAGAGGCCTGTCTCCACGAGCCTCTCGGCTCCCGCGATTCCGTTTCTCGTGCCCGCCCCTGCCCGCCCCGCACACGTGGCTCATGGCAGGGGGCGAACCCACTGATTCGGGAGCCGGGGGTCCCAGGGGAAACCAGAGAGCTCCTACCCACTCAGGCTTCTAGAGGCGCTGGGCGACAGGCACCTTGGCCCCGGGGGCAGCGAGCAAGGCTGGGCTGGGGCCACGCTTGACTCCCGTGCCCGCCTCTCTCCTCCTCCAGGGAACGGCTATGTCAGTGCCCGGGCCTCCCCTGGCCTGCTCCCCGTGGCCAATGGCAACAGTTTAAACAAGGTCGTCCCTGCCAAGTCTCCGCCCCCACCCACCCACGGCGCCCAGCTCGGAGCCCCCAGCCGCAAGCCCGACCTGAGGGTCATCACGTCCCAGGGAGGAAAGGGGTTAATGCACCACTTGGTGAGTGGGGGTCCGGGCAGGGGCCTGGGAGTGGGAGAGCGGGCGGTTACGACTTCTCAGAAGGCGGAAGGCAGAAGTACCAGCCTCGGGGACGGGAGGTGGGAGAGGAGGCTCTGGCCGGGAGGGTGGGAGCCGGGCCCGAAGTCCCCCCGGGGCGCGGGGAGCAGCGCTGTGCTTCAGGCTGCGGAGGCGTGTGGGGTGGCCGGGGGCAGGGGTGCAGGGCCGGAGGCCGGACCCTGAACCGTCCCTCGGTTTTATTTTTGCTCTCAGACTGAGGACCATTTAGACCTGGTAAGTGAGGTGGTGAGACGTTTGCTGTGGCTTTGTGTTTGGGGCGGCCCGCGGCCCCGCGGCCCCCGCGGAGTTTGTGTGTGTCCTTGTCACTTCGCCCGCGTGCATCGCATGTGCTGTTCATTTGGTTGTTTGCCAGGAGCTGTGCTCAGATACCGAGGTGGATGGGTGAGGCTGAGGGGTCGGACGTGCATGTGTGTGTGCACGTGTGTACACGGGTGTCTCTGTGACGTCGCGTTCGTACAGACACACCGCCCCCCGCACGTGTGCGAGGGGGTAGGCCAGCACCAGGCCCTGTCTGGGGCGGGCCCCAGGGAGCTTGGATCAGGCGCCTGGGCCTGAGGCTGGCCTGCACCTGTTCTCCGGGTCCCACCGACCCAGGGACCCAGGGACCCAGGGCAGGCCCCGTGGGAGCGAACCGGCCGGACGGGAAGAGCCGTCTCCAGGACGGGCCGCGACGTCCCTGCACGGGGACGCGCTCTGGGCCAGCCCCGCCACGGCGCGCAGGCGCCCACGGCCCACCACCCCCTCTCGCTCTCAAAGCCCAGCCGGGAGCGGGCAGGGGCGCCTCCCCCCACCTCCCGACGGGAGGCCAGAGAGGCTGGAAAAGGCAGGCAGGCTTTGGCGGCCGGCACGGCGGCTGTCTCGGCCCCAGCGTGGAGCTGGAATAAACAAGTGAGTCAGCGGCAGATGGAGCTGGCAGCCCACACACGTGTGTGCAGACACGCAGGCACACGCGTCCCCTCGCAGATGCCAGCTCGCCTCCAGCGGGCAGGCGCCGCGGCGTGCCCCGCAGTGTGCCGGCCGAGGAGGGCCGGGCGGACGCGGCCTGTCCCTTCTGCTCGGAGCAGGGGCCGCGGGGCCGGTGCACGTGCCCACCTCTCCGCGTGTCTGCAGGTGTGACCGGGCGTGCGTGACCTGTTTCCGTGGGTCTCGGTGTCCGTGTGACCGCACCAGCACATGCTCGTGTGTCTCGGGACCTCCGTGCCGAACACCCCACTGGGCCTCGGGACTCAGGGCCCCCGCCAGGCCTTAGAGTGGGAGGCCAGGACCGAGCAGCGCCCCCGTCCCCCTGACCGCCAGTTTTCTCCCACAGAACAACGCCCAGCGCCTCGGGGTCTCCCAGTCCACGCACTCACTCACCACGCCAGTGGTCTCCGTGGCAACGCCGAGCTTACTCAGCCAGGGGCTCCCCTTCTCCTCCATGCCCACTGCCTACAACACAGGTGAGAGCGTTCGGGGGCCTCGGCGCAGGGGAGGGGCCCGAGAGGGGGACACCCTAGTCTGAGGAAGGCCATCGATTGGGGGAGCCCCCACTTAATCCAGGTTGCCACGTTTAGCCAATAGGAACGTGGAACGCCCAGTTAAATTTGAACTTCAGGAGAAACAGCGAATGATTTTTTAGCGTAAGACATACCTGTGCCTGAAGAGTATTGATTATTTTGTCTGAAATTCAGATTTAACGGAGTATCCCTTATTTTTAATACTGGACTTAATGGAGAAGGGGGTCCGCATCTTAGGGAGCCCCCTGTCAGGACCAGCCAGGCCAGAGGTGGGCTAAGCCACGGCTCAGGCCACCGGGGCTGGGGAGGGGAGAGGGGACACGGTCCACTGAGCGAGGCTTCCTGTGGGGGAAAGGGGCAGAGGCTGAGCAGGCAGGGGCTGCCCAGGTTCCTGGCAGTCAGGGTTTCCGGGGTGTGGGTCTGGGTGGCACGGTGATGAGGGGGAGGAGGGGCGAGACCGAGGAAGGTCAGGAGACGGGGCTGAAGGTGGCGTCACTTGAGACCCGGGAGCAGTGTCCAGGTAGAATTCAGAAAGGACACCCAGTCCCCGGCCATCCTGGCCTGTGTCACCCACTCAAGCCCTCCTGGGAACAGTCTGTGACACTGCCAGCCGCCCTCACCTGTGCTCCCAGCTGCCGTGTCAGGAGGGACTGCCCAAGGGGAAATGCCTGGTCACCTTGTTTCAGAGCCCGTACGAGGCCGGGCTGCCTGGTCCGTTGCCACCAAGGAGACCTCTGCCACTCCCCAGGCTTCCCACCTGGGAACGGCTTGTGTCAGGGCTGTTTGTGATGACGTCAGAGGAAGCAGACCCTTCCATTCTCCCTGCCCCCTAAGCCCCCGTCCCAGAGCCGCACCGCGAATAGGGCCCGGACCCCAGCACAGATGCCGCAGAGTCCCCGCTCCTCCCAGTCCACGTGGGAGACCCCGGGCCGGCCCTGTACGAAGCCCCGGGGACTGCCTCATGTCGAGGGGCCCGGCGCTGGCCTGTGTCTGTGCCCAGCGTCCATACAGTCCCTTGTCCCTGCGTGCGCTCCCACGCATGCACCCAATCCTGGGCCGTTACATCCTTGAGCAGCTTCAGAGGGGACTGCTTCAGGTGGCCGGGCTCATCTGTCAGAGTGGTGGGCGGACAGGAGGCCTCCGAGGCCAGCCCGGCCCTGCCGGCTCCCGGGGCGGGCGTGGGGCTGGGCGGGGGTGCTGGGCAGACCACTTCTCAGGAGCTGCTGTTTTGGGGACGCCGTGGTGGTGGCTTTCTGCCGTCTTCTTGGGTTCTCTGCCACCCGGTGAAGCAGGAGGGAGGTCAGTGGGTGTCAGCGGGCCAGCCTGCAGAGTCCTTTTGTCAGCGCGATGGGAGTGGACTCTGCCCCGGAGCCTGCTGGGAAGTGAGTGGCCCTCCTCAAGTCCCCTCGGCCGCGGGGGGCTCCGGGGCGTCCGGCATGCAGCAGATGCTTGCAGGTGGCACTGGGTGTGTAAACAGCATCCCAGCAAGCATGTTGTTGTTCGGTTGTTCACTGTTTACAGTCCTTGGCCCCAGTTCAAGTTCCGGCTGGGGGTGACCTGGCCGTGACAGTGTCTTGGGTAAGGGACAGGCCCGGCCCCTTGTTGACACTGGCTGCAGAGGTCTGCTGTGGTCGCTGGGAGTGCTGGGTGGCCTGCAGGCGGCTCCGCCTGCTTGGATGGCTCCGGGCCCCTGGTGGACAGGCTGGTGCGTGCTGGGGAGGCGTGGGCTGGGGTGGAGTCGGGGCCTACACCGTGGGGGACCGGGCTGGCACGGTGCTGCCTGGGCTGGCTTCCGCGGTCGGCACCGAGTATGGGAAGGAGTCGCTCCTGGCGCCTGTGTGCCCCGCTCCGCTTTTCACATGGGAGCCTCCCGGAGCTCCCGGTGAACGCCACGATGCCAGAGGTGAGCCCGGGCCTTCCCTGGGGGCGACTTTCCGGCAGCGAGGCGCCCGGGGTCGCGTCTCAGCTCTGCCAGGGGCTCCCTCTGTGACCTGGGGCGCGTGCCTCAAACTCGAGGCTGCGGTTGCCTCGCCTATAAATTAACGTTGATAACCAGTAAGTCATTTGAGTAATTACTGTGAGCTGGCCTGTTTTGCACGCGTCATGCGTGCGAAGTCGCTCTGTCCTCACGAGAGCTGTGTGACCAGGCGGAGTCGTTGCTGCCAGCTCCTAGTGAGTAAGGAGCTTGGCCAGTCACGTGCCCCGTGAGTGGCAGGCGCCAGGAGGCCCGACCGTGCTGGTGCCCACCACCTCACAGTAGCGATGCGTGGACGGCACAGGCAAGGCTGGGGCCGACGACCCCCCGAGTGACAGCACGGAGCTGCTAGCACAGGGCGGCTCCCGCCCTCCCCCTCCCCGTCTGACCTGTCCCAAACAGGACACACCATGAAACAGCAGCGCCGTGCGCATTGTGAAACAGCTCCTGGGGGTTGGTTCTGTGACCCTGCAAACATGACTTTGTTCACTGCGACAGAAGTCTCAGGAAATGACGAGCGCCACCTCGTGGGGAGGGGGCCAGCACCGCGGCCGTGTGCTGCGCGGCTGTCCCCTCGCAGGCCCTCCGTGCAGTGGGTGCGGCTGCTCCGCGTGGCGGTTGGCGGTCTGCCGAGGCCGGGGTGGGGGATGAGTGGCCGGGGCGGGGGGGAGCGCAGTGTCAGCGACGTGCTCGGCCAGATCTCACCTTCCCTACTGTCCTCCCCACTCTCCGTTCTTAAAACCGACGTCGTAGAAGTGACGTCTACACATGGTAAAAAAAAAAGTCGCACGGTAGTTTAAAGATCAGCTTTTCATTCTGTTAGAAATGGCACCTCGTGGTGGTTGCCGTTTGCCTTTCTCGAGCCGGGGTTGCCACCCTCGGGGGCTGGCCGGGGCCGTGTGGTTGTGCTATCTACCTGTCCGTCATCCACAGCCCCTCCTGTGCCCTACCCCGCCCCACGCCCCAGCCTGCATCCTCCCCTGCTGAGGCGCGCCCTCCCTTTGCCCCCCTCGCCACAGATTACCAGTTGACCAGTGCGGAGCTGTCCTCCTTGCCAGCCTTCAGCTCGCCTGGGGGGCTGTCACTAGGCAACGTCACCGCCTGGCAGCAGCCGCCACAGCCCCAGCAGCCCCCCCAGCCGCAGCCCCCGCAGCCCCAGCCGCCCCAGCCCCAGCCGCAGCCGCCGCAGCAGCCGCAGCCCCACCTGGTCCCCGTGTCCCTCAGCAACCTCCTGTGAGTCCTGGGGCCCCACGCACGGGCTTGGTGGGCTGAGTGGAGGGGCGGGAAGGGGAGGGCCCGCTGGGAGCATCAGTGGACAGCCCTTGAGGCTCCGAGGGGCAGCCCCGGCCCCTCCCAAAGCCAGCCCGGGTGGGGGGCGGCGGGCGCCCCGCAGAGGTGACATGGCACAGGACCACTGATGT
>NW_024352789.1:81561-82281 GCF_902729225.1 Pteropus medius
CCGCCGGGCCTTTGGGACAGGACAGGTGCCGAGCCCTGCATGTGGAGCCCCCCCCACCCCGTCCCCCAGACAGAGGGAAATAACCAAAAAACTACCAAACAGCAGAAACCCTTCCAGCAGACTGAAACCCCAAAGTCGGCCTGACGGTGGGTTTGTGTTTCAGGGGAGGGCGCGCGGCGGCTCTGTAAAGGGTCTCTGCCTCTGGGCTGTTCCCGTGGCCAGGGACACGTGGGACAGAGTGCCCGGCCCAGCCCCGCGCGCCCGCACACCGTGCATTCTCACTGGCCTGGTGTGAGCTGCACCCCGAGGCGTGGGGCTGGCCGGGCTTCGGGCCGCAAAGCTGCCTGGGAATCTGAGGCTGGGGGTGGGGGTGGGAGGCGGGCGCCTCTGAAGCACATTTAGAGAGAGAGAGCCATGAGGAGAGGGCTGGGGACGGACGGCAGGGCTGGGCCGGGGGCGCCGGGGCCCCCGCCTTCCCCAGCGTCTTCCCTGAGAGACACAGTGCAATAGCTCCCCAGCCCCGCAAAGCTGGCCGCGAAGTGCGGGCCGAGCGGGGGGAGCGGCTGGCGTGAGGCGGCCCTGTGGGAGCTGGTCTCGGGCACCCAGGGTGCCTGAGGACCAGAAGCGGGCCCCCCGGGCCGAGTGCGAGCGAGGGGCTCGCGCTCCCTTCCACGTGCACACCCCCAGGGGAGGGGGCGTCGGGATGGGGTGCGGGGGTGG
>NW_024352789.1:82646-83070 GCF_902729225.1 Pteropus medius
CCCCCCGCCCCCCCAGTCTGCCCCTCTCTGCTGCCTCCCAGCTCCTGAGGCCTCGGGCTTTACGACAGACCACCCTGGAGGGGGCAGGCCCCCAGCCTGTGACCCACACCAGCCCTGGCCCTGAGGGGCCTGGCCTGGGGTGCGTGGCAGGCCGCCTGGGGTCTGCCCCTCCTTCCGGCAAGCCCAGGTCCTCTGCCTGAGGGTGCCGTGCTCCCTCGGGGTTTCAGCCTGGTGGGAAAGCAGAGTAGACAAGGCCCAGCTTTGTGGCGGGCGACTTTGCCGGCCACTATGACCCAGCCGCTTGCAGTATTCTGACACGAGGCAGAGAAAGAAGCAGAGGGGGCGTGTGGCTGCACGTGCACACGCATGTGCACGAGGGCACCTGACGTCGGCGTGTCTGAGTGTCCCCGTGTGTGTGTGTGTG
>NW_024352789.1:83414-99691 GCF_902729225.1 Pteropus medius
AGCCCCCTCCCCTGGGGTCCCCTCTCTCCCTCACCCCAGCCCTTCCTTTACGGTGACACTCAAGTTCCCTTTCCTCCCGGAAGCTTTTTCCTCGCCCGGCCGGCGAGCCACCCTTCCTCACGGCTTATCCCCCACCTGCTGACTGGGCACACGCCATGTCCAGGCTTCCTGCAGGCTCCTCCGGGGGCTTTCAAGGATCAGTGGGACTTGACCAAGGCCTCGGGAGCAGACAGGATGTCTTGTGTGCGCGTGCATCCCCAGGCCTCGCCCGGTGCCCGGCACGTACTTGGCGCTCAGTGAATGCTGAGTGGGCGAACGATGGGTGCTCGACAGTCGCTGAGCGACCGGCCCTCCCTGCTCAGGCGTCCCCGTCACCAGTCTGCCCGCCTCTCCGGGCCCGGCTTGGCCGCCACCAGATGCGGGCCGGGGTTGAGGCCCCTGCGGTTCACGGTGCAATATTCCCCAGTTTTGCCCTCTGCCCTGGACCGGCAAACCTGGCTTCTGATTTCCATGTGCGGATGTGTGTGTGTCCCTTCTTCTCGATCCCCGGGGGTAGGAGGTAGTCTGTGAATGACTATGTGACATTTCTGCAGTTCAGAACCCCAAGATTGCTCTTGGGGACAGGGGCTCCTGGCCGGCCAGACGAAGGGTCCCTGGGAACCCAGCCCTCGAGTAGGGTTCCATTCTTCTTCCTCTCACAAGCCAAATTCGCCGCCTCCCACTCCTTCCTCCCGAGAACTGGGCATTTGCCAAAGTAATCACTGGAGTCGCCCGATGCCCCCGCCTGCCCAGGTTTCCCACAGCTGTCAGGGACAGTGGGCAGGGGACCCCCGCACCCTGTCGAACACGCCGTTTTCCCTCCCCCAGCAATGCACTCGCTGCAGTGAGACTGACCCCTGACCCTTACCCGGACCTCCCCACCTTGGACAGGAAGTAATGCACCTTCTCTTGCTGACTATTTATTTGTTTGGAGAGACAGAAATGATGTAAAAGTGTATCTAGAAATATCTATATCTATATATTTTTAACTGACTCTTTGGAACCCCCTGGGCGGGGTGGGGGCGAATTCGGGCTGCCGTGAGTGGGCCGATTGAGGGGGGACTTGGAGCCTGGGAGCAGCCTGTGTTCTTCCCTGACGCCTCTCTCTATCCCCTACGCAGTTAGAAGGAGCGGGGCTTGTGCTGGGGGAGGGGGCTGGAATGTTCTGTGGAGAATCTGGATTCTCTCTGTCTTCCCCATTCACGTCCCAGAGGGAGGGGGACAGGCCACGGAGGGGCCCCACTCCAAACCCGACAATCACCCACACTCCTGGGGCTCCTCCCAGGGCCTGGGCGGGGCGAGTCCAAGCGTGTGGCTGTCGATTTGTTTTCGATATTTCTTTCGTGCTGTATGGTGATTTCTTAGTATGCTACACAATAAGAGAAGACAAAGTCCTCGAGATTCTTATGAGTTTTGTTTGAAAACTCTTTCACTATATTTGTTGTAAAGAGGTTTACTATTAAAAGAAAAAGAATACACGTTTCTGATACTTTGGCTTTGGGGTCTGGTTTCTTTGGTGCGGCGTCCAGGAGGGAAGGAGGGGCAGTGGGGCCCCACCGGGGTGACAGGCCTGGCCTCCGCCTGCCGGGCGGGCACCTGCGGGTGTCCGAGGTGGGGTTTCAGGTGAGACCTTTCAGGTGCTCTTTCAGAAGCCCCAGAAGGGGCCCTGGGACACAAGAAAGACAAGCCGCACTCCAGGCCGGGTCGGGAGCAGGGTGGTGTGCGGGGGGCGGGCACTGGTGAGCGCGGATGGATCGAGCCCCACGGGCGCCCACTGGCCGGGGCGTCTGCCCATCTCCTCCCTTCTGAAGCGCCTTAACAGTGCACAGTCGGGGGGGCGGCTCGCTCTCCTCTCACGTATCCAAAGAGCCCGCCCCCCGGTGCCCTCAGGGGCAGGTGGCGCCTACCTCTGCCTCTGCTGTGGCCCGGGCAGGGGCGCGGAGGGAGGTGTGCAGGGCTCGGCCCACTGCCAGCGGGTTCGGCCGCCGCTCTGCCCGGCCCATGCTGGGTGCCGCAGAGGCAGAGATGGGGTGCGGGCGGAGACAGGCCTACAGACGCTCTGGCTGCTGCGCGCGGGCGCGGGCAAGTCGCAGAAGGTCTTCGTGCGCCAACGCCCCGGTCACGGCAGACTTCGCCTGCTCCTCCCTCCGCCGGCGCAGAGACGACGTGAGCTGGGCAGGACGGAGTTAAGAAGACGCTGTGCTCCAGGTGAGGCGCCCTGCCTGCGCCTGCGCCAGCAGCTTCCACGGTGGCATCGGATTACTCACGCCCTTGTGTGGGCCTCTCACGGGGCATCGGGGTTGGAATGTATGACCAGCCAAACACGGCAGAAGTGATGGTATGTGACTTCTGAGGCCAAGTCATGGCTTCCACACACCTCTCTCCCGCCCTCTCTCTCATTTGCTCTGGGGGTGCCAGATGCCACGTCCTGGGGCACTTAAGCAGCTCTGTGTGGAAACCCACGTGACAAAGAACTGGACCTTCCCTCCAACAGCCATTTGAGTGAGGCCCTCCTCTGTCCTTACACCCACTGGGACAGCGTACACTCCAGCTCATGCCCACGAGGTGACCGCAACAACCCTGACCTAGCACCCAAATCCTGAGCCAAACCTCTCTGCACCCCTCCTGTCTGCTCCTCGGACCATCTGGCCTGCCCCGCTCCTCTCGGGCATCACCTCGATGTCCTGTCGCCCACAAATACCCCGCTTTCTTCCCCTTCCTGGATGCAGGTTTTAAGGTCACACCCAGTGCCACCGTAGGGGTCACTGGTTTCCTTTGGTGAGGAAAGGTGACACCTCTTCACTAGGCACCTGGTAGAACCTGCGGGCTGGCCCAAAGCACGCCTCCACCTCCACGCCTCGGGTGCTCCCTGCGTGAAACGGGTTGCTGTGAGATTTAAGTAAATGGTACACAGAAATTCCTGAACCTCATTCCTGACCCACAGCAAGTGCTCAGTAAGAGTCACTTATTACTTTTGTTACTGCTACTTGTCAAAGACACGAAAATAGGTGAGCTTACTTGGGTAAGAGGCCTACAGGCAAAAAAAAACACGCTCTGCCCTTTCGAGCCTTGTCATTCCAGATTTCACCCCTAAAACTTTCCTTCCATAAAATGTTTCCTTATTTTCCCCTGCCTTACCCAGCTGGCTGTGCCCTTCTCTACTGAGGCGTTAGCAATCTGCCCTTTATACCACTGGCCTCTCCACCTGAAAACACGGGTACTAGTTTCTATCTTCTCTCAACTGGACGGATAACTCCCTTAAAAAACACACTGCCGGTCTACGGCCAGGCCACCCTGAACAAGCCTGATCCTGTCTGATCTCGGAAGCTGAGCAGGGGCGGCCCTGGTTAGGACTTGGATGGGAGACTACCTCGGAAGACCAGGTGCTGTAGGCTTAAAAAATAAGGGATCGTAAGCTGACAAGGTCCTTGCAATCTGCGAAGTCAAACAAGGGTTGCCTCGCCTTAAAAAAAAACGCACTGCCTCCTCTCTTTTTGAGTCTGGCTCCGTGCCTGGCATGCAGCATTCGGTCAAGCAGACTGAAACAGACAATGCACCTGAACGTTTGCTTTGTAAACTTGTGGAGTGCTACCAACTGAGGGACATTTTCTCTTCAAAGGCGTGGTGACTTTCTGCAGCTTCTCTCCTACTTTCCAATTCCAGGAGCACCAGATCCAGCAGGGCTGAGGAGTGTGGGTTCATTTTCTGGGATAAGCTATCAATCCCCTGAAAAATTAGCACTTACTGGGCTCCTACGTCTGAAGAGGTGGCTCTTGGGAGGCAGGAAGCAAAGGGCGGCATCTGATTGTTCCAGTTAAGGAGGCGGCCAGGCCAGCTCCTTGTACCTCATGTTCTGACTCACCCCTCAGTCCCACGGGCTGAGTAACTTTTCCAGCCTTGTGATTGTGGAAACTTGTTTCAGGAATAGCTAGCGGATGTGAAAGGGACATAAGGTGACCCCACCCCAGGCTCCAAAGTGGCTCCTACTGGAGCCCATGCGGGCTGCTTGCTTCTGTTTGCAGGCCTAAATCACTGTGAAGGCCTGGCTAAGGGGCGCATCTGGTTCCAAAGGCCCCACGCCCAGGGCTGGTAAACCTGAAGGACGGGGTGGCTCTCGGGTTCTTCCCACAGTGCTTCACCCAGTCCCTGGCCAGGGCTAGTTCGGATCAGCCTGGAGCCCGGGATTTATTGCTTCCAGTTGGACCGATATCGCGCCATCCCCCTCCTCCCGCTCTGTACTCGTTTCCACGTGTTTACTGCTCTTGGGCCTGACTCAGGCAGTGTGGCCTCGTAAAAGTGTGGTCCCCGCCTTCGCTGCGTCGCCGCCCAAGAGTCATTCCCATTTATTGCGCATCGGCCGCCACGTGCCCAAAAAAGCTAATGACGACACCGCGGGCCCGGAGAGAGGGGCAGGGCACCGCCCCCCGGGGTCACGCGCCCAAGCCCCGCCCTCACGTGACCACGGCGCGCGCCCTCGCCCGTCACGCCCGGCCGCTGGGAGCAGAGGCTGACGCCCAATCCGTGCGCTGCCGGCCAGGGCCGGGCGGGGCTCGGGCACAGCGAAATCGCCATCTAAGGCGAAGGGGAAGCAGGGCGGCAGCAGGCAGTAGACACTTGTCGAACCTGCCCCTCCAGCCCGTGAGGCTCGCGGAAGCGGACAGCGCGCCTGCCAAGCGCCCCCGCAGCGTCTGGCACACAGTAGGTGCTCAGTACGTTGACTGGCGACTGTGCCCGCACCCTGCACACAAGCAGAGCGGAGCCTTACACCGGCCCCGTCACGCCCCGTTCACCCTCCCACTATGCTGCGGCCGGCGCGGGGCTCGCTCGGCAGCGCGAGTCAACGCTCCCGCGCCGGCCGCCTGCACCGGGACGCAGCCCTGCAGGCCCGTCCCCACTGCGGGCGTGCGGACAAAGACCCGCACCCCCTCCCTCGCCCCCGCCGCGGCTCACCCCATTGGCTCTGGTCATGACGAGCGGGGTCCTCAGCCAACCGCGGCCTGGACGAGACGCATGCGTGCAGAAAAGATCGAGCCCTAGGTTCCGGGCTGCGTCTCGCCGGGCCCGGGGAGGAGATGCGCATGCGCGGGCCTCGCCGCCAAGCCCTCCCAACCCCGTGGCCGTGTTCCCGGGCCTTCCGCCTCTGCCCGCGCTCCGCGGAGGGCTTGGCACGGCCCGGAGGGTTCCCGGAGACTGGACGAGCCTCTGTCCTGCCCTCAGGGGTGACTCCACCGCGCCCCCACACAGCCAGAGAGCCATCGGCCTGGGTCTTTGTGCAGAGACCCCTCTGGGAGCTGCAGGCCGACTGTACCGAGCGTATTAACTTGAGGATGACGCTTCGCGGTTCATCAAGCGTTTAATTTCGGGAGTTGTCAGGAAAGCCCCCTCCAGTTAGTTTCGAGAAGCGACTCAGGAAGGCGAGGGGACTAGGCCGGTGAGGGTGTCGCTGGGACTGGAACCCAGGCCGGCCCACTCCCCGTCAGGGCTTCCCGCCTGCTCTCCGGGCAGTTTATGTCTAGTTGAGATGGCGGCACAAAATATAGGAGGAGCGAAGGTGCAGTTTCAGCCCATTTTTTTAACAGACAAGTGCTCAGGGCATTCAGAGCGGGGAAGATCACTTCGTGCCCTTGCGGGCTGTAAAGGCTGCGTGAAGAAGGCGAGGCCTCAAAGTGCACACTTGGATTGGATAAACCCGAAGAACAGTACTGAATGAAAAAAGAAATGCCAGAACACTACAGACGTTTGAAATAATTTTTATAAATTCTGAAAACAAGCAAAATTAACGTATTGTTTAGGCATATATGATAAAACTTTTTAAAAGCAGAGGAATGATAAAATTCATTAGCGGTTACCTTGGAGAGAGATGGGGCTGGAATGAGGATGAACAGGTGGATACTGTTGGTAAGGTTCTGGTTATTGAGTTTATGGGTATTTCCTTATATATATATATGTGTGTGTATTTATATCACATATAACAGTTACTCTATTGTACATATTAAATATATTTTAAAAATAATAGTAGAATCACCTCCTCCCCCAAAAAAATGTGTCGCATAATTGGAGAGAAAGGAGAAAGCCTGACCCGTGTTACACTTGGTTTCTAGAGCGTTTCTACACATTTTATCAGCTGATCCCAGAACAACCCTGCAAGGTATGGTCTCTGTGTTAGAGATGAAGAAACACAGCCGAAAGTTACCTAAGGCCGGTGAACAGACAGGAAAGGTGGGAACGCAGAAGGCCAGTGGGGAGCCCTGTGCAGCCAGACTTCCCACGGGCCAAGCACGGTCCCTCAGCAGAGAACATGCTCAGTAAACGTGTTGAGTGGGCGAGTGACTGAACTTACTCATTACCTGGGTGTCTCGTAGTGAAACAGGCCGCCTTGAAAGGAGCTGAGCACCCTGCACCAGGAAGGGCTTCTCCCTCTGGGTGAAGGTGGGCTACAGATAACCTCTCAGGTTCCTTTCAGGGTTCAGGCTCAGAGACTGAAGACAAAACCAGTATTAAGATAATGAGAATCAAATAACAATAAGATAACAGGACTCCCCACCAGGGCAGCGGAAGGAGCCAGCAAAGAAAGGCCTGGGTAAAAGGCATTTTGAAGTTAATGGGACCTGTTGCCAGATCGGGGGTGAGGTGCGTCTAGCTGCTGTCACGTGCATCATTGTGTGTCGTCATATGTGGCCGCAGGATGTTGTTCCATCCCGACCGCAGGAGTGGGGGTGCTCCTGACCAGGTAAAACGGGCCTGCTGATGGACAGCCACTTACAAGTGCCCCGCAGGCAGCCGACGTCACAGGACGGTGCTCAGGAGGAATGAGGGTGAAGGCGCCTGGGCCCGGAGGCGTAAGGACGAGCGAAGAGTGTACCCGACCCCCGTCTCGAGATCTGGTTAGAGCTCCAGATATCCGAAACTGGAGCTCGGTTTGCCTCTGTGGTCCCGTGGCGTTCTGTTCTTTCTCGATTGCAGGGCTTTGTGTGCATGTGCAGAGGTGAGCTCGGGAGAGAAGGGGCCCTGTCTCCCTCAAGTTCGTATCTCACCGCGCCTGGCACAAAGCGGGAGCCCAGTAGATATGTCTCAAATTGCACATGGTCGTGTGATGAAGTATAAAGAGCATTGTTGGATCTCTCCGAGACCTGAATGTCCTCATTTGTAAATTAAGCCAGCTCATCTCTGAAGTTCTTCTGAATTATAGAATTCTGTTATCCGACTATGTTATAGGGATTAAGAGGATTGAACTATCTGACCTCCAAATCCCTTTCCAACCCCAACGGTCAGTGATTTTATAACATGGAGTCGCAAGTCATCTCGTAGGAGTGACAGCTGCTCACGTTCTCAAAAGAAAACGTGCAGAAGACTGAGAACGGAAGCAACATGCCGCTGCCCAGAACGAGGGGAGAAGCCATCGAAAGGGACGTAGAGGGATCGGTCTGAGAGGCGGGAGAGGTGATAATGGCAGGGGTGACAAATTCGGACCCCCGGAGGAGCCAGACAGGTAAGGTACGAGTGCAGCGCCCCTCGGTGCGTGTCGGGGTGCGGCCTTGGCCCCCCAGGAACTCGGCCGCCTCGTGTTACCAACGCTCGTGTTGCCGTACCTTCCGGTGCGTGAGATGAGCGGGAAACTCTTGTTTGAAATCTCATGATTTTCACGTGTAGGCCACTAATTCAGATGATTTAAAAACTCTCTGCGGGTAAAATGAAATTAAAGAAAACCTCACGTCTGCAGGCCAGACCTGTTGGGCCGCCAGACCTTAACCTCTCCGGTGGCACCAGGCGGGACTCTTCCCGCCCTCAATTCATCCGCTCCTGAGTCGCTGCAGTGGGAGAGCTGCTGTCTCTGCACGCGGCCAGCTCTGCCGTCTCCACCCCGAAGCTTCCTGGAGCGCCCGGGACTTTGCCCCGGCAGCCGTCCGCCCGCTCCCCCGTTTTCTGCTTCTCCCCGTCTGCCCGCCTCTCTCCTTCCGTCTGAACACGCCAGAGTCTCCACATTCTAAAAACACAGCTGCGTTCTCCTACAGCCCCTCACGGGGACGTTCCAGAAAGTTCTTGCTCTCCTTTTCCCTTCAGCAAATTTCTTGACGATCGATTGCATTTGCTCTTCCTACCCCCTCTCTCTTCATTATAAGCTGGCTTCACTGCTCAACTCGCTGCAGCTTCCAGGTGAAGCCTTTCTGAGCCGGTCAGCGTCTCTGCTGCTGAGTTTGTTCATCGAGATGCTCCAACAGGGCTGAACGCACACTCAGGGATCAAGCGTGTTTTGTTTTTTTCGTCACCTGACTGAGAGGTGTCCCATCGGTGTTTATTGAGCCAAGACACTTTCTTGAGAGTGTTTTCAGAAAGAAGGATGGTCCGCACCATCAAACTCACAGACAGATTCAAGGCTGGTTGGCCGAGCGAAGCCCACCGGATCGTAAGGTAAAGAGACCATTGGCAACTTCGGAGAGGCCTGTTTCCGCAGAGGGGTTGGAAGACGTACTGCTCTAGTTTATAAAGAAACAAGAGGTCAAGTGATGCTGGGGGGGCGGAGGGCGTGGACCACGCACTGGCGAGGTTTGGCACCGTGGGGAAGAAAACTCATGCGAAGTACTGGAGACGTCTTAAGGCCGAGAAAGTCCTGGCATGTTCGTGGGTGGAGGGCCGGAACCGGCGGCCCGGGCGGTGCTGAAATCTTGAGAGAGAATGAGATTGGGCCCTGGGAGGGGACGGCGGAGCCGAGAGGCCAGCCGGTGAAGGGACTCGTCGGCCTTTACAGGGAAGTGAGACGTCTCCTCTGCAGTAGGCAGGAGGGATGACGGTGTGATTACACCGGACTCCGAAGGCGAGGAAAGGTGAGTCCTCTGCGCTCATCAGTAGGGTGGAAGCGTGGTTACGTCTCCAGGGGAACGGGCTGGCGTGGTAGACCTGTAGGCCGTGGGCGCCTCAGAGGCACCGCCCCTTGCTGACTGTCCCTCCTACTCACACCGTTTTGTCGCCTGGCGGTCCTGTCTTTGGCTCCCCTCTCTTCTTCACTCCTTTTCAGAAAAGGAGTCATCTTTTTCTGCAGCCACCTGAATGCCAGCCTGTGTCTGCAGCTTAAATCGCTTTCGGGCTTCAGGTCTGTGTATCCAGCTACCTCTGTGACACGTCCCCAGGGCATTCACGGGTTAGAGCTCCGTCTCTCCAGGGCCGAAACTGTGACTCTCCTCGGGTCCTTATCCCGAGCCATCAGATACATGTCTGTGTCTCCTCCCACCCACTCTCCACCGCCCCTCCTTTCTCCCCACATGTGTGTGCAGGAAGGCATCTTTAACATAGGAACACACTGAAACTTTACGTGTTAGGTTTTCTTTTTCAGTTACCAATTCACGATCGTGTCATCGTGGCAGTAAATACTCTTCTACATTTTCGGTGGCTGCATAGTACTCTCTCCTACACGCGTACCGTATTCCGCCGTCTCGTCGAAAATTTCGTTTGCTTCCTTTTTTCTGTTATAAATAGACCTACCTTTTATTTCGTGCATCGAATACTTAGAACTGAAAGTAGAGGGTGGAGGGCCCAGGAGCACACGCGCTGCTGCAGCCTGTGGTGCATGCTGCCGAACTGGCCTGCCGGGCAGCTGTGCCAGCAGGACGCGGTGACGTCCATCCGCCCGGACCTTCGCCAGCACTGAATCTTGTTGTTTTTCATTTTTACCAATTTGATCATTAGGTCTGACCTTCAGACACTCAACCCCTGACTTTCCCCTAAACCCTCCATCATCCCTCGCTGGCCGGCTGAGGGGAGGCACCCGACCTCCCCAAGCGGGCTCCCCGCCTTCCGCAGCCCGGAAGCCTGTCGCCCCTGTGGCTGCACCTGTGCTCATCGGCTTCTCTCCCGTGACGTCATTGTCTTCCCCGACTCCCTCTCCCCCCGCATCCCTGTCTCTGAGGGGCCGCGCTCCCTCCATGCCCGGCGAGGCTGGCCCCCCGAAAGCGCCGTCCTCCCCACTTCCTGTTGGCAGCACACGTGCTCACTCCCCCTCACACAGGGGGAAGCGCGTCCCGTCACCCTTCTGCCCTCTCCAGCCACGGCGCTCTGTTCTTCACCCTCAGAGTTCTCCAGAGTTGTCAGGAGGCGCCTGCGGCCTGTCGTGTTCCTCTGTCCCAGTTCTGCGGTCCCGAGCAACCCCGAAGCCACGTCGAGAGTCTTGGTCCCCGTCCCTCACTCACTTTGCAGCTCTCGACGCACGCCCACGCCCTTTACCCTGGGCTGTCTCCCTCTGGCCATGTGATTCTGACCCGCACCTGTGAGTGCGCGCCCCCCACCTGTCGTGTCCTGGCCCCAAGCCTCCCCCACCCTTGGGCTTGATGGCCAAGGGACAAGTGGCTTCAGTGATCTCCTCTGCAGGGAGGATCCACAGCCACTCTTGAATGCCAGACCCAAATCGCATAGTTGCCTGCTGGGCAGCTCTGCCCCTAACACAGGACACACGGAGGAAGACCTGCCCCGCCCAGCACGCTTCCCAGCTTGGAGCTGTCACCGTACCTGCAGCCACCATGTCCCAGGCCGTAAGCTAACAGCTGCCGTGTGCCGGGCCCTTTCCACGCAGACTCAGAGATCTGCAGGCAGGCGTGTCTCGTCCCTTACATTCTCAGAGGCCGTGGACGGCTCCTTAGTCCCCTTTGTGTCGCTCACGTTGTCCCCCCACTGGACAGTGGCTAAAGTAGGCACAGGTTAGATGCTGTGAATAAATCTTAGTTTGGCTGATTTGAGCCAATCGAATAAACATTTGGTCCATGCTCGTTAATCCTTCAGCTTCTGCGTAGCCGGCTCTGCCAGGCGAGGTGCCATGCTGTTTCTGAACGGAACTGCCCCCTGCCAGCTGGACCCCATCAGGGATGACCCGGAGAGGTGACTTCTCCCACCGGACTCTGACCTCGATGTCACCTGCTTTCGCCCAGTCAGTCTGTTCCGAGTGCCGGGGAGAGGGAGGCCGTGTCGCTGGCCGTGGTGCCAGCCGGATCTGGGGTCCCCGCTTGCTCCTCAGGTGACGCGGTGGGGTGCCTAACCTCTCGGCAGAGCCTCTCCGAGTACTCGCCTTATGGTGTTTTGGGGAGTCAGCATAACGCTAGTAAAGCTTGTAGGATGCTGCCCGGCCCAGCTGGGGCTCCGTCAGGGTGGGGACCGCAGGAAGCGTGGGACCGGGGAACCCGCGCAGTGGTCTCGCCCACTCTGGCGAGAAGGCGCCGCCCGCCTGGAGGTCANGCAGTAGGAGGAGGGGCGGGGAAACCGGGTTCGGTCAGGGAAACGTGTAGATAGGACCCGGTCTAGAGAAAGAGCCGGTGGCGGGAATCTTTTTTTTTTTTAATCAGCGGTGCCCCGAGAGTTAGCGCGTCACCTGTCCCTAGCTCAGGACACCGCACACGCCTCTCCGGTTTCTCAGAGGGCAGAGCGCCCCGCCTTTCCTAGCAAAGGAGAAGCGAAGCGGAGGTCGGGCCATGCCGTTCATTTCATCCTTCCGTCGAGTGTCGATTCTCTGCCAGGGGCCGTGGAGTGACCCCCCATCTCAGCCAGGACACCCTGAAAAGCCAGTGGTGCTAGGCAGGGAGCCGATGGCACGTCTTTACGCCGTGACGCGACACGGACAGGCCGGATGGGAAGCCCCCTCCGCTTGGTTTGTGACCCCACGACGAGGTCCCCGTCCTGCTCCGCCTCCAGCCCCCCAGCCTGGTCGCTCTGCTCAGCGCCCTGTTTTCGCAGCCGTCCACGGGTGTGCGGCCAGCAATGCCCCCCGGCCCCGTTTCCTGCAGCCACGGAACCACGGCCGCATGTCACCCTTCTCTGTCCACGGCCGCGACCTCGTTTGACCTTCACTCTGAACCCTGTGCGATAAGCAGCATCGATCGGGAAATCGAAGAGGAGACGGGCGACCAGCGGCGCACCCCTTACGTGTGGCGGAGCCCCTCACCCTCACCCTCACCCTCACCCTCACGGTTAATGCTGTGCTCGGTGCCCGGGCGTGTGTCGGCATCTCTCGTCAGGTGAAGCCACTTCAGAGAGTGGGGACCGTCTTCCCCTTTCTCGACCCGCATGTGTCTCTCTCCTAGAGCCAGGGCCACGGTCACTCCCAGCAGCTACCTCATGCTCTGGGTCACGGAGCTGTGGTCACCTCGCTGTGCAGGGACCGCTCGGCTCGCCCGCCTCCGTGGCCAAACCTTGCCTGGCTCCGCGGCGCCCCAGTCGAGCACGATCCCCTTGTCCGCAGAATTTCGACCTCATTCTCTGGCGCACACCAGGTCCCGCTATGCATGCCGGTCGCTCATGTCATCGTTTGCACTCAGGACATGGGCCGTGTCCCCGAGGGCCTTGCGCTCAGAGGTCTCCAGCAAACACTTGTCAGATAGACAGATCTTGTAAGTGGGAAGTTCGTCATGTGTCCTGAAATATGCAGATGCTTTGCACATCCCGCTGACTTCTTGAGCGAACCCTGTCCAGCTTCTCCGTGGTGTGGACACAGGCTCCGCTCTGCCCTCACCGCGCTCTGCAGGGCGTACCCCCCGGGAGCTGTGTACTCGCTCCGTGAACTTCACAGGGAGCCAGGCGTGACCCCTGCTCTACAGACATGGAGATGGAGGGTCAGGGACCCAGGGCCCGGACACAGGTCGCCCGGCTGGAAAGCAGCAGAGCTGGACCGACTCTGGGTGCAGTCTTCCTGACGCCCGTGACTCGTTTCTGTCACTCTGTTGCCTTCCCCGAGTAAACCGTGTGCCCCTGCTGAGGACCAGCCATGTGGGGGGCACCCCCCCACAGACGGCTGCTTGGTGGGAGGAGGGCCGCCTGCCTCCGCAGGTTGTCCTGCAGGGGGTCACACAGGCTGCTGGCCGCCCCTCTAGGGTCTGCAGCAGATTAGAAAACAGCTAAAAATGACGGTCGAGGGACAGGTGGGATAGAGTGACCGGGACAGGAGACTGGGGGTGGGGCACCTGTTCTTCGTGTGCGGAACCCCATCTCCGGTTCTCACCTCCTGTCCGTCTCGGCTCCGATGCCACCTTCTCAGTGAGGTGTCCCCAGGTTGGAGATGTCATTTCTCTTCTGTGGCCATTATCACCTTTTACCTGGTGCCTTGCATGGCCTCGTCCATGGCCTCGTCCCTGAGCCCCGTCCTTCTGTGCCTGCATTCCTCCCAGTTCCAGACATGCACTTCCCCAGAGGCCCCCCAGCCTCCCCCCTCCCCCCCTCTTATGAAGCCCCTTTTGGCAACAGAGTATAGGGGAACACACACGTGAAAAGCCTACGGGATAAATGACTTTTAGAAGGAATCGAATTGGTGTTTTTGTGGATTTTCGGTCCTTTACTCCACAGTTCTGCCAAGGGACGGATGACAGTTAGATGCCTCTAGAGATGCCCTAACAGCCGCAGGTGGGGACTCAGAAGAGTCTGCAGGGAAAGGGACTCCAAGCGAGCGGGCTGGCTCAAAGAGACCCCGGCCCTGCCCGCCCCCTCCCCATTCCCGTTGCCCAGGCTCCTGGGGATGGGTCAGGAGCATAAGTGACCTTTCACACCCCAGACAGGCTACGTCGGTCTCCTCCTCTGTCCTGCCTGCAGCAGGAGGGAGGGGGGAGTGGGGCGGGCCTGTCACCTCGGGGCCACAATGCCCAGAGGAGCCGGAGTGGAGGGGTAAAGGGCCCGTTTACTTTGGCTCCGGAGGGACAATGTCAGCAGATGGTCTTTGATGGGATTAGCGGCGTAATCACTAAGACCCTGGTAAATTGGAAAATGATCCATTATATTCCCCGAACCTTTGGCGGCTTCAGCTCCTAAGGAGGGCGGGGCAGGGCCTGGGGGGAGGGCGGGGCAGGGCCCCGGCGCCTCGTTAGAAAGGACCCCCTCTGGGAGCAGCCAAATCCCGCGCGGAGAATTCGGGAAGGAGTTCGTTAGCTGTGTGAGGAGAGCCCAGACATAAGAATCCCGCGTCCTGGCGGAGCCCGGTGCCCGTCCCCCGCCGTGCGTGGCTGTGCTGGGGCGTCTGGACCTCGCTGGCGGCCCTGGCCCCGACCCTTTCCATTCCCCGTCGTCCAGGGGGCTCTCCTCTGAGAATGAACGATATTGGGTCTTCTGCCTCGGAAGGTCAGCTAAGTCTCCTTAGAATCTAAGGGATCTGCCTCCACGGGGACCTCAGCCCACCGCCCACTCCCCATCCCGTGGGAGGCAGCGAGAGCGAGCCAGGCCAGCCGTGCGGAGGGCGAGTGTGACCGGGGAGGTGAGGCGACAATGAACCACTCGGTCCAATCTGCTCCTCGCCCACCTCCACTCCCCAGAGTCCCCCCCATCGGGGGACTCTGGGCTGAGCGGCCCCTGCGACACCCCTTGGGTGTGACTCGAGCAGAGGGGGCACCGATGCAGGCTATCGTTTGTTATCGACCGTCCGTGTGACATCTTGCCGTCATGTGTCACTCTGCGGTTTGTGAAGGAACTTTGATGTGCAGTGTTGGGACCGTGTAACAGCCCCATGAGGAGGCATCCGAACACCTGGCGAGCAGGTCCGGAGAGGGCGAGTGGCAGAGCCAGGAGTGAAACTCGACGCCGTCGCGCTGTGGGAGCCGAAGTCTAAAATTTCTTCTTTCCGCCGCACGTTTTAGCTCGTCACTTCGCACTCGTTGCCAAAACTTTGTTACAACCGATCTCGAACACGCATCGCATCGGACAGCAATTGTATCAAATTTATAGAATTCACTTGGGGGATTAAAAACCAAAACACAAACAGTCGAAACGTGCATTTTCCTATACGCGGAGTTCCTGCCATTCCCTGAAAATAAATGCATAAGTATGGAAGGGGAAGACAGCTCCATGCCCGAGAAAACCCCAGCGCTTTCGAGTGCGTTCGCTTCAACCACGAAAGATGGCGCGGGTGACGAGGCTCCAGGACGAGTGTGACTTGGACAGTATTTTATTTCAGGCGATTTCAGTGAACGGAGGGACATTTTATTTTAGTGTCATTTTTTTAAAGTGACACTTTGTTATATATTTATCTGGGATCATCTGAGGCCGACACAGGGATGTGTAGACCAGAAGACAGGAGGGCAGAGTAGAGGCGGCGAGGGGCAGCCATTCCCCACCTCCCTACACGCCCCCACTTTGACCCCCAACTACGAAAATCAACAAGCTGACTTGACGGCTCTGAGTTGGAAAAAAGGCTGCTCTACAGTTTCTTGAGTGTCAAAGGAGGGCCACGCAGGCAGCCGCCGGTACCTGAGTTCACTGAGCTCACAGTCCTGGGGTGTCGGTTTCTTCCCTTCCCTGACCCTTCAGCGGGAGGCCCGGCGGGTTTGGGAGAGTCACAGCCTGGTAAGCGGCGGGGCTGGGGAGCAGACGGCGCTCTTCCCGGCACCCTGCACCCGCCACCAAGCCGCCCGGCCTTTCCGGTCACCTCTGCCCAGATGGCCCTGCCAGGCTAGTCACCTCAGGGCAGGGCCCCTCCTGAGAAGTCCTCTCCTGTCCTGTTCTCCCGCGTTTCCCCCATAGAAACAGCCCACGCCTCGCCTGCATCAGCCGCCGGCTCTGTCAGGCTGGCTCCCACCTGCCCCGCATTAACGCTGGTGAAGAGCGAAGTGTTTGGGGTGGGCTGGTCGACCCAGCTAATCTGAGCTCGTCTCGTTCCTTCCCGCCCTGATGGTCTTTCCACTGGAAGGGCTTTGGCCACCCCAGCCCCAGGCTCTGCTTCTATAGAGGAGGACAGGGTGAGGGCATGGCTCGGCCAAGGCCACGCAGCGGTCAGGGGGGCCCTTCCGCACACACCGGCCCTCCGACAGCGGTCCGGGGGTCTGCACTGGTGCTTATTGAGGGGGCCCCAACCCTCCTGCTGCTGTTTGGAGATGCGCACGCTCTGGGCCCAGCCAGCCCCTCCTGCCTGTGATTCCAGAATCCCAAAAGCAGCTCTGCCCCTGCATCTGGGGGAGAGGGGCTTGCCGGGTCCCTCCCTCTCTTAGGCAACTTCTCTGTGCCCGGAGGAGGCGCAGCTTCCCCGCCGTCCTGTGGTCTCTCTACATCCCCTTCGCTGCCTCTGAGCCACACACTCAACCCCCCAGGTCTGCAGGCTCCTGATTCCTTGGAGCCTGTGACAGGCTCTGGTGTGACGGCCTCCCCACCGGCTACTGGAATCCCCAGGTCTAGGGGAAGCATTGGGCAGCTTGGGGAGAAAGGGAAGGGCTCCGGCGTCTGGAAGGGGAGGGGTGTCCGGGCCTGCGGCCACACTCCCGGGGAGGGGAGGGCGCGGCGGCCCTTCCACC
>NW_024352789.1:101965-103195 GCF_902729225.1 Pteropus medius
CTGGGCCGAGCCTGGGGGAGAAGCCGGCGGGGCGAGCGCAGAGGCAGGCTGGGTCCCCGGCGGGCTGGCCGTCAGTCTCGGGGCCGCCCTGCCCTCGGCTGGGCTTCTGGTGCCTGTCGGCGCCTTTTCCTTTTGCTCTTGTGGTTCTTGGCCGCTCTCTGGGTGTCTGTCTGGGCTCGGGGTGTCTGTCTTCCTCTCCCTGCCCCTCGCTCTGTATTATATGACCACAAAGGAACCCAGCCAGCCCCAGGCGCGGGTACGAATTCAAATGCGTGTTGCAGGTGCGGAGTCGCTGGGGATAGAGCCCATCCGCCTGGCTGGTCTCTATATGTTTATGGGACGATGGTACATTTTCATTTCTGTGTAAAAATCTAAGTACGGCCTTGACATTTTGTTTCCTTTCAGTCTCTTGGCCGCTGTCTCTTTGGGCGTCTGTGTCTGTCCATTTCTTCCGGGGACCTGACCCTTTCCTCGTGGTACCGCATGAGAGCGGGCACCCTGGGACCGCGCCCCCATTTGGGCGATCCTCGCTCCCCCAATAGTGCCTTCTTTGACGTTTGCCTCAGGTGGGCAAGTGGGCAGAGGTGTTTTTGAGACAGAGATAGCTGGATGGCCTCGCTGCCAGTGGAACCTGGAGAAGGAGGCCTTTGAACCTTGACTGAGATGCAAGTGTCTCCAGGGACATGAAACCAGCTTCGGAGCGTCACACAGAGATCCCACCGGGGGCCGGAGGCCCCTGCCCAGCACAGTGGGGGGAAGGATGTAGGTGAGGCTCTGAAATCCCAGCCTCTGGTTGGCAGCCACCAAGGGCCACCCAAGGCTCATCCCGCCAGGCAGGGGAAGAGGTGCCCAATGCAGTAGGGCAGGTCCTGGGAACAGCATGACGGAGAAGCCGCGAGGGCTGCGAAGGCCCCGCTCCTTGCGGCACCTGGTGAGTGAGGCCTGAGGATGGGGATGGGGACAGGGAGGGGGCTGTGACCCGCCTGAGACGACAGGCCCACGGAGGCGGAGGCGGAGGCGGAGGCGGCCTGGAGGCCGGGCTGCCGCGCTCACGCCGCCCCCTGCACGGGAGCGGACTCCTGACCCTTTGCGCCTCTCGCCGTGTGCGTCCGCCCCTCTGTCTGCGGCTTCTCTGCTCCTCGAGCTGCGGGCCTGGCCCCCACCTCTGTTGCTGCGGCTCAGCTTTCCTGGCTTCATCGGTCTCTGTTCTCAGGTCTCTGTCTCTCCAGC
>NW_024352789.1:103283-104338 GCF_902729225.1 Pteropus medius
CCCCCCCATCCCCGCCGCCAGGGCTGCGACCCCCTCTTACAATGTCAGATAATTGCTGGTGCGAGGCCGTGAGGAGCCAGAGCCGATGCGGGGGAAGGAGGGGAGAGAAGTAAATAACAATCCCTTCCCATTCAGCAGATATAGGTTACCCGATTTGCATATATGCTAATAACGCTGTAATTACCCTGCCGTTCTGGCCTGCGATCGAGTTCTATAAATACACACGGTAGCAGAGCCGGCCGGCCACGGCGCCCACATGGCAAAGTGTCCGTGAGCTGCGTGTGCACAGCCTCCCCGGGTTAGGACACACCCCTCACAGCTCCGAGGCCTTCCACCGACTGCAGCCTTCCTGCGCTTGGAGGAGCAAAGAGGTGCCCGGATGAGAAAATGTGCCAGTGTGTTTCATTCTGGGTATTAATATCATTATGAATAAGTTACTATTTTTAGGAAAATCGAAGATTTCCCAAAATTACCCAGTTAGTTATCGTTGCCCGAATGCCGTACCTCCTACAGGCCCACGCTGTGGGGTGCAGGTGGGGTGTGACAGGAAGAGCACGCCCGCGTCTCCCAGGCCTGCGAGACGAGATGGTTAGGAACCCGCTGTCTATGGGGGGAGAGGGGCGACTCCCCTGCCCCAGGTCCCCGAGTCCCCAAGTCCCCCAGCCTCCGCCCCCCAGCACATCCCCACTCCCGGGAGGGCTGGGGAAATGCTGGCGGAGTGGTGCCGATTTGGGGGTGATGGTGGCAGAAGTGGGGGAAGCTTGGAGGAACATGAACGAGGCAATCCACAGCTGTCTGCTTTTAATTATAATTATCCCCTTTCGCTGCTTCCTGTCTGGCTAATGAGGGGGGGGGTTCATTTTTTCCTCTCCCTTTGCTCCCCCTCCCTCCTTTCCCTGGAACCGAGGGGTGGAGTGAGTTGGGGTCCTCCTCCCCTCCTCCCCCGGCCCCTGGTTACGGGGAGAAAGGCAGACTCCAGAGGCTGGTGACAGTACGAGGAGCTTTGAGGGAACAAAAGGACAGGTTTGGGTTGCTGGACACGTCCCAGGGTTGAA
>NW_024352789.1:104923-115972 GCF_902729225.1 Pteropus medius
TGGGACAAAAGTTGGAAGGAGATTTGTGTATGAGAGAGGAGGGGAGGGGGCCTTGGGGAAGGGGGGGCTTTGACAATGAACTTGAGACAAACTTCATTAGCATGCAGGCCTGCTGTCTGTCACGTCCAGCTCAGACTGAGTTCCCACGCAGGCCGGGGAGAGTGGGAGGGAGCAGAAGGGGGGCTGGGGGGGGCCGGAGGGAGAAAAGAGGCCCGACCGTTGACCATTGTGCCAGTCCGGCCCCAGCCTCCAGCGAACGTCAGGCCCCGGCCCTGGAAAGCAGCCCCCAGTGCGCTACCCTCCCTGAGAGCAGGATAATTTATCTCCCACTTTGAATGTGCGGCCCCTCCCCTCCCCTTCCCTGTGCAGATGCTGGAGTGCCGGCCGCACCGCCCCACCTGTCCCCCTCCAGCTCTGGCCTTGTCTTCCAATCGTCACTCTCTCCCTCACGAGTCAGACCTGGATTTAGTGTCAGTCCAGCTGACGGAGACGGGGGGTCGGGGAGGTTTGGGCAGAAGGGACCGGCGCGCCCCGACCTCCCAAGGGCAAGCCGGGTCCTTCGCTCTGCATCGGCCCCTAACCCCAACCCCGCTCTCACGGTCCCTGGCCACTCAGAGCTGGAGCGGGGCTGGGGAAAGGGGTGTCCATGTGCCCCCTCTGGGGACGAGGGTGGCCCGGAGGAACAATAGCCGCCCTGGCCCCTCTCGCTGCTGCCTCAGGTTGGAAGAGACGGTGGGAAGCGGTGGGACCCCCGTCCCGCAGAAGGAGGCTCGTGGGAGGGGGCTGTTGTTTTGGCGCCGGTGGTATCTCCAGACAGGGGCAGCACCCGCTTTTTGCTGCCTTTCCAGGGAGAGCAGCGAAAGAAAGAAAGAGGCATCGAAATTCCTGAATGGAGAGACAGCTGCTACGTCATCAGCAGAGCTGCCCCCTCCGCCCGCGGGAGGCTGGGAGCCGGCGGAGAGGCAGCCAGCGGCAGCGGCCGCCGCAGCCCGTCCTCATGGAAGCCCGGTGAGTGGCCATTTGGGAGAGTCTCAGCCCCCCAGACAGCTGGGCTGGGGTGGGAAGACAGCCCCTGAGATCAGTCAGGGCGCCCTAAGCTCCCTCCTTTGCCCGTGGACTAATGGAGGCTGCACGACAATCTCAGGAAGGAAAGGCTGCTGGGAGGTTTAGGGGTGACCGAGGGGTGAGGCATGTGTGTGGAGGAGTAGTTGGCGGGCGGGGCTTCACGCCTGGCTCCCCGCATCTGCCAGGCCGCCCTTGGCCCCAGACAGCCTCTCGGTCCCCCTCCTTCCCCTCCCCGGCGGCCAACCCGAAGACAGGTCGCCAAGTTTGTCAGTGGGATTGGGGGTGGGGGGAGCCGTAAGGTCGCGGTGCTACTGACCCTATTAATCCGACCCTCCCTTCTCTCCACCGGCCATGGCCACGGCCAGCCTCTCCATGCTTGCGTGGGATGCTTGCGTGGAGGGCAGCTGGAGGGCAGGTCCCGGTGGGGACGTGGGGACGGGAGGGCAGAGACAGCGGGTCTGGGTTTGGGCTGCTGAGCTTCCCTCCCTCGCTCTCCTCCCCGAGATCCCGCGTGTGGGGGAGCACTGAGTCTGAGGGACTGGAGAGGTGGGGGAAGGGATGGCATTTCCAAAAAGGCGGAGACCAGAATTAGGGGCGAATCGAAAAACATCGTATAGGATCTGGATGAACTGCATTCCCTTCTCCCCGCTTCCCACAGCCGGCAGGTGGGGAAGGGGCTGGGGACGCTGAACGACAAGCTGGGTGTCAGGAGCCGACGCTTGGGTTCTGGAGGGGAGAGAACCTCACTCTAGCCCTCATCAGACCCCTCTGAAGGTGGCTCGTCTGTTTTATTTCTTGTTTTTTTAAGACGAGCCAGAGGGTGTAGGAAAATGGCACTCTTCCCGCCCCTGGTCCCCCCACATGGTGCTTTCGGGGAGCCTGGCTGGGGCCATGCTGGGCAGTGGAGGCTGGCGGCCAGCAGACTAGTTCTGGCACCCCAGAGGCCAGATTTCTGGGCGAGGCCGAGACCGCCAGCCACCGAGCATGCACACACGTGTTCCATGCCCCCTGGGCCGTGTCCTGGCCAGCACGTCCCCCTGAGCGTTGTGTGTTTGGTGGGAGGAGGTGGCAGGGCAGAGACCAATTGTTCCAGGGTCTCCTGAGTCTGGTTTGGATGGAAGGAGGAGCCAGGGGTCCCCCTCATGCATCTGCGCTTACCTTCTAGCGAGTCTGCAAGTTGGGGTGCGGCCCCTCCCCTCTTAGGTATGAAATGGAGGGGCCGGCCCAGCGGAGGCCGCGGGGCGGGTGGGTGTTCGTGGGCGGAGGAGTGCGGAGGCGCATGCGAGCACCCTCCGAGGAGTCGGGAGTCGGCCTCGCAGTGGAGGCTCTCGCTGGCCAGCGCCCCGTTTCTCTGCTTCCCTCCGCATGTAGGCAGGCTATCGTCTGCACTTTAAAAAACAAAGAATTAGTTGTGGAACTGAGTTTGAGGTAGAATGATTCGCCGGCTTACGCATCACGCACACACACGCACGCACACACACACACTCACCCCTGTTGGTGTTTTAGGAGCAGGTCACCGATGTCATACGTGTCATTCCGCCAAGTCGTAATTTAGCCTGGAAGCAAAATGCTGGAAGGGGAGACGATAAAAGACCGAGACCGGTTTCCACCCCCAGCGTTAGAACAAACAGTAGCGACGGCCGCTTTCTGTGCACGGCTGTCGTGTATGTGGGAGGATGAGGGGAGGGGGAGGTCGAGACCGGTGGGCAGCCACGGGTCCCTCTGCCCTGGTGTCACGTGAGGGGAGTCACGGCCGTTGGTGATGACAGAGGTGGGGAGAGCTGGGGACACAACCCGGATGACGGCATCCTCAGTGTGCGGCACGCTGCGGTCTACCGTGCAGCTAGATCTCAGCAGACAGAAGCCGGCCCCTCGCCTGTCCTTCCTGAGTGTGCTTTCTGGCAAGGCGGCCAGGAGCAGCAGGACTCTGCGCCGAGCTGTCCCCCGGGCAGGCGACTGCTCCCGTAGGTTTAGGTGGGGAGGGCCACAGCACGTCCCCCGGCTCAGTTCAAAGCCCTGGGCCCTAAGGTTGTGGGTGGAGGTGCAGGGAGGTTGTGAGGGTGGGAATGGGTTAGTAGTCCAGGCAGATGGAGCTGGACAGCTCTCACACACATGCACGCGCACGCGCGCACACACGTGCACACATGCACACAAGCACGCATGCACACACAGAGATGCACACATGCACACACACACATACACACACACATGCACGCACACAACACACACGCACACGTGCACACACGCCGGCCAGGCCTTTCTCTCCGGCTCTCCCCCTGTGCGGCGGCCCCCACAGCCCCGAGCTCCGCCAGTGGGAGGGCAGGGCCTGGGCCTGGGCGGTGCAGGCCCCGAGAGAGACAGGGGCGCTGGGCGTTGCGGACAGAGGCTACTGCCCACTCAGCAGACTTAACCTTTGCCTTCTCCTCCTTGGCAGGAGCTGGGCACCCACGAAGAAGAGGCCTTGTTCGTTTCTGGTGGCATCGTAGGTGGCCGCCCCGGCTTCTGGGGTATTCGCTTTCTCGTTCTTTCCTTTCCGAGGGTGGCGTGGGTGTGGGAGGAGAGCGCAGCCGCCCGCCGGCTCCCACCCCTGGCTCTTTCGGCCGCCGCCCCGGCCCCATCGCAAGGTAGCAAGACCTGTGCAGCCACTGGTAATGGGGACGGGGCCAGGTGGCCGGAGATGAGAGGCTGCCCTGCGCCCAGCTCCGCGAGAAAGAAGCGGGGTTCGGGCCCTCTCCCCGCTCTCACGGGCTCCTGAGGGCAGGGACCGACGCCAGTGGACTCCGGAGGAGCGCGCATGCGGAGGAGAGCGGAGATGTCTGTTCGTGGCCCGCAGAGGCGGGAAAGGGCGGAGTGTGGGTTGCGGTGAGTGGGGACCTGGGGCGCTGAGGGCGCTGAATGGGCATGTGTGCCAGGGCGGTCCCCGCAAGGTCGGGAGGCGGAACCGCTGGAAGCATCCGTGGAGAAGCGCCCGCGCCGTAGGGCCCAGCTGCTGGTCGTGTGCGCACGCGCGTGTCTGCGTGCACAGGCCTCGTACGCGCGCGGTTTTGCCCCTCAGGGAGACCATTTGCTGGTAGCCGACCCTCTGCCATCTCTGTCACCCCCTCCCCTGACTTCCTAGGGCTCTCAGGCAAGTGAACAGTGCGTGGCTTCAGGGACAGGATTGGGCGCAGGCGGGGAGGCAGTGCCTGGACAGGCCTGAGGGATGCCGGGCCGGCCTCTGGGCAGGAGAAAGAGTCCTGTGGGTGGAGTGGGTGGTCGTATCCCCAAGGACAGAATATTACAGATCACGCCTGCATGCCCTCTAACCTCATCGGCTTATATGGAGATTTAAATATATATAATTTTTTCCCACCACTTCAGCGTGTTTAAATACCAGTTCTTATTTTTATTTGTTGCTGTCCCGTAGACAATGCGAATATTCTATAGCAGAGAATCATGTAGGATAATGTCTATCAGAACGATGCACAGTGGGACAGAGCAGACCTGGGGACCCGCCCTCCTCCAAATGCAGCTTTAATCTGCATCTTCAAGGCAAATTAACCTGATAATTGAAACAAAGAAAAAATTTGCTTTTTATTTAATTTCCTGAGTATTTCAAGAGAGTGGCTTAATGCCAAAGTGCATTTCGGGACCCGCGTTAGAGAAATCTGTCCCAACGCTGCGTCCCACGGCGTCATGGATCCATCCGCGGCCCCCTCCGGCGGTCAGACAGCGAGTGGCACGCAGACCGGGGGGTGGGGACAGGGGCGGGGAGGGCGCTGGCCGAGGACGCCGGCTCCCAGGCTAACCTGACACTTACTGTCTCAGAACAGCAGCAGCGAGGCAGCCCCCCAGAACTTCCCTGGAAGGACGAGGGGTGGGGGCTGCAGACCAGCGTTCTATAGGATGCTGCAGGGCCTGGCTGCGTGCTGGAGGTAGTGGGCGTTTCTAGGGAGACGGGCTGCTGTGCCACGCACAAAGGGGACCGGCGCACCCTTTTCCCTACAGCCCTCACGCCAGCCTCGGACGGGCCTGCCGTGTCTGACTTTAGACGGCAGAAGGGGCTCCTCTGGTGAAGGAACTACCCCACGGTCACTGCCAGAGGACACACAGTAGACACCGCTCCCCTTCCCCTCCCGCACCCATCACAGACCCCACGGGACACACACTTCGCCAGAGCCCTCCCCACCCACCCATAAGGCGCCAGGGTCTCCCGGGCACCCGCACAGGCGCACAGGCACCTTTGTCCGCTCGTTAATGATGCGCATCCTCGTGCTTTAGGCATGTCAGAGGCCGTGGACCGGACCGGGCATCTGTGGGTTCGCCTCTGCCCGTGAGGGGCTGTCCCGCTTGCCGCCCCAAGTGGTTTCTGTTTTGAAACTGGAGCAGCTTGGCTTAGCTGTACACGCTGACCCCGCGAGCCTGGCGCGGACACTCGTCTGCCCGTCTGCCTACCGCTCCCTCTCCCCTGGAATGAGGACGGAGGCCCCTCCGCCTCGCCTCGGAGAGCAGGGCTGGGGGGAGACCCAGACAAAAGCAAAAAGAAGGGCTCATCGTCAGGAACCTGGACAAAGAGGGGACTCTACAGAGTTCCGGGACAACTCAGCCTGACCCCCCCTTTCTTTCGTGGGGCCTCCTTAAATTCGGACACTCTGTTTAGGCCAGGTACCTCTGTAGAACCCAAAGCCACAGTGAGAGGCAGAGAGAGTTAGTTTTTTATTGAGCTAGTTGGGGAAACTTAGATAGTTAGCCATTTCTCTCCTGACCCAGGCTCTGAGGCAGTCCAGCTGAACCTGAATTTGGCCAGTAGGGGTGGGAACAGGGGTCTCTGCTGGGCAAGGAAACCTTCTTGTCCTCCCCCCTCCCCCACAAAAACACAGCAATGGCTGAAAGAGAGGTGAGGTTCATGCTCACCCCAGCTGCCTCTTGCTGTGCTGTCTGGATGGCCCTGGCCAGGGCCAGGGGCTGTGGAGATGACCTTGGGCCCCACGCAGGGCAGGAGACTTGGTTGGAAATTGGTGACAGAGAAGAAAGGGGACAATGTTAGCTAGCAGGATAGCCAGCTCTTTCCCACAGGCACTGAGTCCGGGGAGGAAGAAGGGGGTCAGAGGTTTGCTTATGGTGCCTTTCAGGGGTCTTGTGGGAAGCCCACTGGGAAAATCTTTGTAGGGGGAGTTGGTGGTGGGTCTGGGCGAGAGTGGGCCCTGTTTAGGGCTGCTGGAATGTCTACAGGACATTGGGTGTCCTCTGAATGGGTGCCGAGGGATACCGGAGGTTTGTGGGCGCGAAGAGGAAAGGCAGAGAGGGCCAACATCCTCTGGGGCCTGGTATGGGACATGCTTGGGAAATGCACTTAGCAGCACCCCAGTGGGTGGATCTGCTGGTGAGTGTTTGGGGGGAGCATACCCCGGTGAGTGTTTGGGGGGAGTGTACCCCTGTGAGTGTTTGTGGGGAGCATACTCCAGTGAGTGTTTGTGGGGAGACACCCAGGAGTGCTTGGGGGGGAAGCATACTCCAGTGAGTGTTTGTGGGGAGCATACTCCAGTGAGTGTTTGGGGGGAGCATTCCCCTGTGAGTATTTGGGGGAAGCATACCCCTGTGAGGGTTTGGGGGAGTGTACCCCGGTGCTCCCCCCCTCCCGTGTTCCATTCTGAGTGGTAGGGGCACCTGGGAGGGGCCAGGAGGAAACAAAGTAGGGAGTGGACACTGTCTCTTTTCTTCCCTCTCTATGTTGGCCAGTGTGCTCCCAGTTCTGGGAGGGCGAAGAATTGACACTGTGGAAGCTTCTAGAAGGCCCTTCCTTGGAGCCCCTGAGACCCTGTGGGCTGGCAGACAGGAAAAGCTCTTCCAAGCGCGGCCCTGGGGAGGCCCCAGGCTGGAGGAACCAGGCGGTCTGCCCAGCTCCGTGCCGCCATCTGGTAGGGAAGCACGGAGGCTCCTGGGCTGCGCGTCTGGAAGTGTCCCCCACCTGGCATCGTGCGGCGGTTATTCAGACATCTTCTAGTCTTCGAGGGGAGCCCCAGATGAGACGCACTGGCCGTGGGCTTGCCTCTAACCCAGGCAGATAGCATTCAGGCCCCACTCTGTCCTCGACTGCACAGAGGCTGGCCCCTGGGGCGGGCGAAGCAATCTGGCCGGGACTGGTGGCCACGTCGGGGCACCTGGGAGTGTACCCCTGTTGGCCTAGTGTGCAAGGATCGCTGGTAATAGGAGCAGCCCATATTAAGTGGAGGGACAGGCTCCAAGTTTCTAAGTCATAGGGTTTTTTCAGTAAAGGGCCGGCCCAAGAGTGGGGTCCGGGGAGGCTGGGTCAGTTTGGGACCAGGGATTGAACTGCCTCCCGGTGTGCGCACGGCTCAGCTCGGCGCGGCGGCTGGCTCTCGGAGAGCTCCCCGCGGCTGCGGGAATCCGGATCCGCGTGCGCGTGCGGGCTGGCCAGTGCCGCCAGGGTTGGGACGCGGCGTTATGCGGCTCTGGTTGTCGGGGCCGATGGGAAACCAAGTGGGGAAAGGCTGGAATATGAAACCTTGTAGATGGCGGGGTCCTTCTCCAGGAGATGGAACGGGGTGGGGTCGCGGGGCTCGCGGAGGGAGGCGCACCGGGCGGGGGCAGGAAGGGAAGGTGCTAGCAAAGGCCTCCGCGGCCGAGTCCGAATCTGCGGACGTGGCCCAGGCTAATGCCGGCCGGGATCCTCCAGCCTCCCCCACCTGGAACTTGGGTATTGCTAAGACATTCAAGAGACACTCCCGTTTCCGCATGACAGGAAAGGAGCCCAGCCTGGCTCGGACCCGCTCTGCCGATGGGAGTCCCAAACCTCCAGAAGGTCCCCCTCACTGTTTGGGATTGACAACCAGCAGGAAAGGTTCCCACTCGCCTTAAAAAGTTAGGATCAGGGTCTGGGAGGAATCGGAACCAGGGGAGCACAAAGAGTAATCTCGTGAGAGGAGGCAGGTAGGGGGGTTCTCGGGCATCTGGTCGTCCTTCCCCGCTTTGAGCCCCGGTCCTGTGCAATCTGCCCAGGGCCGCAGTGGAAGATGTGGGGCCTCCAGAAAGAGTGAGGTTGGGGATCAAAGCCACACACGGCAGTGGGTTGGAGATGGCAGGCGGGTGTCGAGGGCGGGTGAGGCAGCAAGAGGCTGGAAATCAGCACACAGACGTAGTAGTTCCTCCCCGCCCCCCTCCACCCCGTTCTCCCGGGGAGGGGCGCCCCAATTGCGCGCTCGGGCTCAACCGGGGCGGGGGCGGGGCGACGAGGCGGTGACGTGAGAGTCGGCGGCGCCAATCCGAGGCTGGCCTGGGGCGGGAGCGTGAAAGGATGAATGAAAAGTCCGGAGCCGGAGCGCGCCGCGGCCAGAGCGGCGGCAGAGCCCGAGCGGAGAGCCGGGGAGGTGAGGCCCGCTCTGCTGGGCTCGCTCCGGCTCCGGGGGCCGCGATGCGCGCGCGCCGCCGCCGCGGCGCCCGGGGCGCAGGGCCGGGGCGCTCCGTGGGCGGGAAGGGGCCGGGCGGACGGCGCCGGAGAGCACGGATGGGTACCCTGGGCTCCACGTAAGTGGCCTGGCCGGCTCGGGGCGCGAGGGGGGCGAGCGCCTCGGAAACCAGCGTGCCTGCGCGTCCGCCGCGAGGGCCGGCCGAGCCCCACACCCCGCTCGGGACTCCCGGGACCTCCTGGGCAATTCTCGTTATTGACGAGGACCCCCGCCAACCCCTAGGGCGCCCCTCGCCTAGGATCCCAGGCCACCTCCGCCGCCCCGGGCGGTTTCTGGAGCTCTTGGTGCAAAGCCGCTTCTCTGGGGAGTCCCGCGGGGCCTGGGGCTCGGCTTGCGCGTCCGGCTGCCCTCCCGGGCCCCCTTCCCGGGGGCGGCCTGTGCTCTCGCCTTCCTTCCGGGAGGGACTCGCTCGGGAGTCCCCGAGTCGCCCCGCCCCCACCGGTTTCCCTGTTTCTCATTAGGGCGCCTCTGGGGTTCGACCCCCAGCGTCGCTGCCCGCGCCCCCTCAAGTCGGCAGCGGAACCGGCCCTTTCCGCGCACAGGATCCGCTCTGCCTCCGCCGCCCTCGCGGGCTGGGAGATGCGGTGGGGCCGGCCCCCCGCCTGCCCCCGCGGCCCCGGTGCAGGCGCGGGCTGGGGGAGCGCCCCGCATCTGCCCGAGCAGGGCCGTGCAGACCCAGCGAGGCCTCGCCTCGGTGCCTGCGGTCCGCCCGGGTGGCATGAAACGCCCGCGCGTCCCTGCCCCCCGAGACGAGCGGAACTCCCGCTTCTGGCTCAGATGGGGAGCTTGGGGGCCCCGGCCCAGGGGTGATGCCCGGACTTCGACGCCGCCGGCCGGCGCGCCTGCGTTGCTGAGCCGCTGAGTCTTTCGGTCTGGGGACTCCGTTTCCCTTTTCGTTCCCTCATCCGCCCCCCTGTCCCTTCCCCCCACCCTCACCGGCGGGCGAGCGGCGGCGCTGGCGGCGGCCGGGAGGCTGCGTGGAAGAGGCGGCGGCGGCCAGGAGGCGGGGTTGGTTGTTATCTTTGGTTATCTAGCTGTATGAGTGGTGTGGAGTCTTCATAAAGCTAGATAACCGAAAGTAAAAATAACCCCATACACTGCGCAGAGGGGCTCCGGGGAGGCGGCGGCCTGGGCTGGCGGGCGGGCGGGCGGGCGGACCGGGGAGGCCTGAGCCGGGGCCTAGAGCCGCGGGGACTCACGGGCCGTGGGCAGCGAGACGAAGACCCGCGGCCCGCGGGCCTCGAGACCGCACCGCTCCCGCCGACTTTCGCTCCCCACCCTGGTCCGCGCCGGGGGAGCCTCCGCTCGTTCACTTTAGCCAGGTGCAAGGTCTTCCCCTGCTGAGCTGGGGGGAAGGGAGGAGGGGAGGGCGCCTGTGGCTCCCTCGCCCGCGGGCCCTTCCCGGCTGTCTGCGAAGTGGGTCACTGCAGGGACGCAGCTCCAAGGGAGCACTGTGGAAACCTAGCTGCAGGGTTGTCCGGGGCTCCCAGCCCAGGCCTCTCCCTTGGGCGCTGGCGGCGGTTTTCTGCAGGCTCTCCACCCTGGTGCCGGGTAGCGGGGTGGGGACTGAGAACGTCACCTGAGGACGCTGGTCTTTCCGGTGATGGCCCCCTGGAGCCATAGAGGTCTGTCCAGCTCGGCTGGGAGCTGAGTGGCGAAGCCGAGACAGGTGGAGTAGGGCTGGAGGCGCGGGGTGCGGGGATGCTCCCAAAGGTGACGGGGTGGCTGGGGAAGCCTTCCACCCTGCCTGGGCTCCGGGGCCATGTCTCCACGCCTTCTCCCTACAGCCTAGGACCTGAGTCTGATGTCTTGAAAAGCTTCTCGTGCCAGCTTTGTTTTCACTTACGGAAGGGTTGAGTTAGGGTCTCCCGAGACCCCCACCTTCCCACCCATCCTCACGCTCAGCAGTCACCTCCAAGAGCAAAGGGCCTCAGGGAGCTCAAACACAAAGGAATTTGTGGCTTAGTATTTATGCTGCCCAAAGAAAGCAAAGAATTAGGGATTAATTGGGGCCATTCCTGAAAGAATCCATTTATCTGGCCTGACCCAAATATTTTAAGCAAAAGGGTGTTTAGGCGCAGTTAAGAGGAGCAAGGTCTAGAACCACCTGGTAGAATAAAAGTAAGTGTGGCCGAAGCTGGAAATGGCCCCGGCCCTTCCTACGCCTCCCGCCCCCCAGACCCGGCGCAGGGCAGGAGAGTAAGGAGGGGCGGAGGGGCGGAGGGGCGGAGGGCTGGGCAAAGTGGCTTTGTACTGACTCCCATTTCCAGTGCGAATTTCACATTTCCTCCCAGGAACTGATTTTATAGCTGGAAGATTATGATCCGATTCTATAGTATGTGGGAGGAGTACTGGGGAATCCAAACTGAAACACTTGGGCTTCGGAGAGCCTGGGGGGCCTTTGCTCCTTCCTTCTGAGGTCTGGAGCGGGGAGACCTCGAAAGGGCCCCTTGCTTTTTAAGCTGTTTGGAATTTGGGGAGGTTTTTGCTTTTGTGGGGTATTTTTTTTTTTTTTTTG
>NW_024352789.1:117896-126542 GCF_902729225.1 Pteropus medius
AAACGCCCTTCCGGTCATGAGAATCATGACAGTCAGCAAGCCCGGGGAGGGACAGACGCAGAAAGAACAAATGTGAGCGGACCCAGGTCCACGCTCAGGGGCCGTAATTTGCAGACCTCTGAGCCTCGGCTCAGGCAGGTTCACGACGGCGCTGTAAGGCTGTGTATCCACAGGTTTGTTACCTGCAGCGAATGGCGAATCAGTGTGGAAGATGTCATGACACCTTACGATGCCCCGGTGGAGAGTGATTCCTAGACTTCGGGAGAATCAACTCTGGGGCTGCTTGGTTGACCCCAGAGCTCACAAGAGCAGCCCTGGGGCGTCTTCTCCACTGAGGAGCTCAGAGCGTTTAAACTTGAGGAAGTCCCTCCAGCTGGGGACCTGGGCAGGCAGTGTCTGAACCTGGGGAGAGGAAGCACAGTCCTTGGAAGCCAGGTAAGGGAAGAGGCTGGAGTCCCCCCGGCAGAGTGGCCACTGTCTTTCTCTTTGATGGATCTTACTGCTTGTTGGTAAGAGGACTTAGGCTTGGCAAACTGACTTAGGTAGGAAGGGAGATGTGGCACGTGTAAATGACAATTCCAGGTTGACTCTGTCAAGCTTCTAGAGTTACTAAAAATGCAGTTTATTGAATTAAGAGACCAGTCAGGTTGTGAGTACAGTTAACAAACCTAGTGGGCCTGCCTACCAGCACGCAGACTTTTCTGCATCACAGAGCGACTTGTTTCCTGCCCTCTTGCCTCCCCCCGCCAACGGTTGGTGACCCCACGGAGAAGCGCCAGCCCCTCTGCATTTCTCTCCATCTGGAAGTCCTGGAAGTTTGTTCTCCTGAGGTTTGGGAGTCGGCATGGCGACATGTGTGTCTTCACCTCCTTCTCGGCAGGATGTCCTGGGCACAGGTGGCGTGGGCCCTTCCACTTCCCTTCTCTTGCTGCCAGGACCTCAGAGATCTTGGGGGCATGGCACTGTCCCACGCAGAAGCAGGAGAGGCCAGCTTCCCTCGGGATTACATGAATTTAGGTGAATGCTTTAAATCATTGGGGGGGAGAGGAGACCAAACTGTGAAAACATTCGTAGAGCTTTGAGGAAAATGAGGAGCGAGGTTATGTGAGGTGAAGGTAGGTGGGCGCACATCGAGACAGGAGAGAGGCGAGAGAAGAGGGGGACCCTTCCTCGCTACCCAGGCTCTCCCAGGGCTCGGAGTGACACCCCCTCCCCCTGCCTTAATCCCCCATTAAGGCTGCTCTGAGTTTGTTATGACAGCGGCTGAAGGCGGCTGAATTGCTGTTTGCTGTGTCTGCTAATTGGGCTGAAGGGCTGGAATCTGGACCCTGAAAGGGACCATTGTTGCTGCTTCCCTTCTGCAGCTGCCTCCCGGGGGACCTTCTGGGTGAAGGGGAGCAGCACGCCCTCAGGGGCATTGCACCCATTCCCCGTCTGTGCACAAGGGACTGGGCCGGGAAGACAGCTCTTCTCGTGGCCTTGGGGTGCTTTGAGCTTCCACAGCACAGGAAAGACAAGCCCAGCACCTGAGCCGTCGGGTCATCGGGAGCTCCAGGAGAGGGGTCACATGCTTGTCCTCGTCCCTGTTCACTCCCTTCTCCTCAAGGGGCCCTCGCTTTGCCTCTACGTCCACCTGACCAGCCTTAACCCCTGCACTTCCTACATCTGCTTCCTGCCCGGCCAGTGATTTTCAGCCTGGTTATGCACTAAACTCACCTGAGTGCTTTAAAAAAATACCGCTGTTTGGGTCCAGCTCCGGACCAGGGAAATCAGAGCATCCGGGAAAGAGGCCGAGGCCTCGGTATCATTTAAAAGCTCCCTCGGTGTCTCTAATGTGCGGCTAGGGTTAAGAACCACTGATAGATGGGCTTATCTCTCTGCCTGGGACACGCACATACGGAGGTGCACATGCATGAAGCTTGTATCACACACACACACACACACGCGCCCTTTCCCATCTCCCTTTCCTCCCACGCTCCTGGCAGGTTGTGTATTTTGACCTGTGTGCTCCCTCATCTTCATTATAACTCCTTGTAGCAGCCCTAACATTTAGGATGGAATCGTGAGGTCTGCGCCCTGCCAACCGTCTCAACCTGTGCTCTTCCCCGAGGGCGGGCACCATGACTCTACCTCCCCGTGATTTTCTAAATAGGACCCAGATGAGGACTGAGCTAATCCAGGACGAAGGGGTGGGAGGTTCAGAGTTCCCTGGCTTTTGTGTTCTGCCTCCCCCAAAGTAGCACTGGCAGTTTGGAGAGCTTCGGAGAGGAGAGACTTTCGTCAGGAATACATCTGCCCCTTGCCTGGCTGTTTCCAAATGCCTCTGCTTCTTCTCTCGCCTCTAGCTTCCCACCTTGGCGGCCGCGTGCTGCACCCCGCCCCCTTTCCTGCGCACGAGCGTCAGAGCCGCCTCCAGCACCACGGACAGCTCCGGGGCGGTGAGTGAGCCGGCTGTGCCCGTCCCTCTGCGGGGGTGAGGAGGGCCCTCCTGTCTGCACGCGCACACACCAAAGACTCGCTGGCAGTTGTTTGCAGGCAGCAGTGGAGTCTCAGGGAGAGGAAAAGGCTGAGGGCAGCTGGCGTTCCCGGGCCAGAAAATTGGGTTTGTCCGTCTTGGGGAGTCCGGACGGGAGGGGCTGCTCCAGCAGTGAGCAGGGTGAGGGCCAGCGTGCAGGAAAGACTCAGCCTAAGTTCTTATGAGACACAGAGTGCACGGATCAGGTCGAGCCTGAGATGTCCTCGGTCCTGCATCCCTCATCTTACAGATCTCAGGAGAGTGGCAGAGGTGTGGCCAACGCCACTCAGCTGGCCAGTGGAAATACCAGCCCCTGCCAGTCCAGGCTCCTGAGCTCCAGCCTGGCCCACCTATTGTGTCCGATGCCTCCTTCAGGCGTCTCCCTGCCTGAGCTGAGCGGAACAGGCCTAGAGCTGGGAGGGAGAGTTCCCGGGGTGATCCCCCACGAAAAAGGACGGGGTGCATGTCTGGGCATGTGAGGTGTTCACACAAGCCAGCGAGGCGTGCGGCCGACTGCTGTCTCTGTGTGAGGGGCTTGGAGGGGAGGCCTCAGGGAGAAGCGCAGGGGAGGGCACACCTAGCAGTAGCTGGCGAGCCCGTGGGAGAAAAGGCAAGGGGGCCACCATCTGCCAGGGCACAGAGGCCAGTGGCTGGCCACGAGGAGTCTCCAGAGGCCAGCAAGAGTCACGCAAACTGGAACGGGGCCTGGGAAAGGCCCTTCTGTGTGCCCGGGCCTGCTCCCCCAGCACTGCGAGCCCAGACACAAAGGGGCCATTCTCTCTAGGATTTGATGCTGCCATCTCCGGCTGGCAGTGCCAGGTGGTGGGGGCATCAGGGGGTGTCAACCTATTACCCCCCCAACTCCTAGGTCCTCTGGGGCTGGATGTTGGGGAGGTGGGTGTTCCATGCCATGTTGCCATGGTAACCACCCCAACCCCCACTTCCCAAAGCACAAAGAGAGACAGCTCTCATCCCCACTCCCAGGAAGAACCTGGGTCTGGTTGGGAATCTTCCCTGGGGAATCCTCTTTCTGATGCAGGAACCAAGGCCCGCCCGGAGGGAAGCTTCCGCCATCAGCGGCCCACGCAGGCAGGGTGGCCGGCGCACCCAGCCTCCGGCCCGGCTGTGCAAGCGGGCGCGGGTCCCTTTCACTCAGGCCTGTACCCCCCCAAGCTCTCCTGTCCCTCACCTACAGCCAAGGCTGCCCTGGGCCTTCTCAGCTGCAGCGACGAGGCCTTGACCCCCTGCTCTCTCCCAGAAGCAAGGGATCCCCACTACCCCCAGCAAGCCGCCAGGCTGTGGGAACGGAGAGGAGGGGGTCACTCCTGCCACCCTCCATCTGCACCCCTCCGCCATTACTCATTAAGCATTCTGCCCCCTCCTTCCGCTCGTTAAGCCTTATTTGCATACATTTGCATAATACCGCTCATTTGCATTCCAGGAGGCTCGTGGTAGGAGCCAGGAATAAAGGGGAGGGGGACCGAAGAAGAGAGAAAAGGGGAGAGGTCTTGTTTTCATCCGAGGGTGTGCGCGGTGGGGCAGGGGGCAGGAAGGGGACAGGAATAAAAGCTCACACTACTTCCTTTCTTCCCCTCCGCCCTCCCTCCCTGAGCCACACTCGGATGCCACAGAGGTGCCAAGGGGCCGGCTTCTCCGTCCTTTTTTGTCTTGCTTCCTCCGGCCTTGGCTCCCCAGCCCGGCCCCCCAGCTTGCCGGGCTCGGCTCGGGAAGGAGGCAAGGCTGTGGGAACGGAAGCCGAGGCAGAGGGGCGCCATCTTAGGTGGCTGGCGCCTGTGAAATGGCGCCAGTGACAGGTGCGGGCTGAGCGCCAGCCCTGGTCAGTGGACACGGGGAGGCGGGATGGCGAGGACTTTCCGGCTGGTGGGGAGCGTTGCCGAGCCTTCCAGGGGCCAGCTGGGCGAGAAGGAAGGGGAGCCAGAGCCGGGCCTGCCCCGGGAAGCGGCGGGGAGGCCGGCCAGGCCCAGACCCGCAGAGGACAGTGCGTGATGGGAGCTGGGGAGCCGGACGCGGGGGCATCGGCAGGAGGGGCAGGGCGGCATGGGCGGCGGGGTCTCGCCCACGGACATGCGCTCGAGCTGAGGCTCCTAGTGTGTCTTCCTCGGCTCGGCTGTCTGGCTGCCGCCTCCCCGACCCCGGTGAAACTGGGCCCAACAGCCTAGGCCAGGCCTGGGGCCTCCACGGAACAGCTCGTACCCACACCCGTGCCGTGCTGTCTCCTCCCTTGGCCTTCGGCTCCTCCGCTGTCTCTCTCTGGGCTCTGTTCACCCATCCTCTGGGTCGGCCAGTCCTCCGGCCGGAAGCGCCCGCGAGGGTCAGCTGTGGGCTTTTCTCCCCTTCCTGCTCTCATTCATTTCCACCGCTCCAGCCACCATTCCTAAGGGGACCCAAAGATAAGTAGTAGCCGGGGATGCAGGAAGGGGGTGCGGTCGTCGGTCTGAGGTGTGAGGCGTGAGAAGCGGGTGGTGGAGAGTGGACCGTACCCCAAGGCCAGGCGGTGGGGAAGAGCCGGGTAAGCAGCGGGGCTGGGGGCGGATGGGGAGCGGAGGCAGACCTCGCTCACTAGGAGCTGCGTGCTCCACCCAGGCCGGGATTCGAGGGTCCTGGGAAACCAGCTGACAGCCTCCGGGGCGCGCGTGCAGGCTGTGGCTGGGAGCAGCACGTGCCCACTCCCGGGAGGGACGGAGACCCCCGCATCTGGCCGCCCACTGACCGAGCACCCAGCCAGACACTTAGATGGCTCTCAGCCCCTTGTAAACAAGTGAAGGGACGTGTGAAAAGCCTGGAAGCCACCTGAGGGGGGATCCCTGCCTGTCCCCGCTTAGAACCGCCCATCACGGTCTCTCACGCATCACGGTCTCTCTCACGCTCACGCAGGGGTCTACTGGAGCTCTGGGCGGGGCTGTGGAGAAGCCGAGACTGGTCCCCAGCACTCGGATGCCCTGAGGTCGGGACAGGAGCTGGGCCACTGGGCCCTGCAGTGAAGAACAGGTTTCAGTCCCGGAACCCTCTGGAGGAGGGAGTGCCTGAGGGTTAACGGGGTATCCAAGGCTCTGAGAGCGTTCCTCCTGGAGAAACTGGCTGAGGTGACAAGGCCTTGCTGGCCACCGGGTAGGAATGTGGGAGGTGGGGGTGCCAGCTCCCGCCCTCCCCCAGGCCCAGCCTCTGCACAAAGACCTCTCTGTGAGTGGCCATGGAAGTGGGCCTGTCAGGTGAGGGGGCTTAGCTCCCCAGCACCCGCCAAAGGTCGGGGAGGAATGGGGCCGGGGAGGCGAGGGCTGAGGGGTGGCCTCAAGCATTATCCTGGTCCAGGGAGGAAACAAGCTGCGACCAGGCCAGGCTCTCACAGTGAGGCCAGGGTGGAGCCTCCTGGGGACAGACTCCTGTGCCTGATCCAGTCAGGACCAGTCTGCAGTCCCCAGGCCCCGCCTACCCTGTAGCTCCCAACCCACCAGCCCCTGCAGCCCCTTCCCCAGCCCTCACTCGCCCAGCACCGGGACTGTCTCCCTCCGGCTCCTGCACAGGGCCCCCCTCCAGGGCGGACGGTGCTGGGAGAGTGAGCAGAGCTGACGGGGTGTCCCCAAACCGCCTCGGTTCCACACCCAATCTTGTCCCCGTCTCCCGGGGAGGCTTCTGCCCGTGCCTGGCCTCAGTGCCACCGATTCTAATCAGAAGTGTGGGCAGGCCCCTACCTCTGTGCACTGTCCCTTCTAATACGTGTTTGCACTGGGGGCCCGAGAAGCAGAAGAATGAACTCAGCAGACGTGAACTCAGGCGGCTCCCAGGTTTGCTAGAGAGGCTGTGTCCCCAGGAAGGGCAACAAAACGAGGTTTTGGTTTTTGACTCCGATTGGACAGGCTGGTTGGGGTACCGATTCTGGCTCCCTTCCCTTCCTAGCGGGTGACCTCAGGCCCGTCACCTAACGTCGCTCCTTTCCACAGTTCTGAGGGCCGGGAGGGCCGCGTGAATGCCAGTGCTCTGTAAGGCTCTGCACAGACGTCCCGTCATCCTAGATGCTGAGTGACCCAGGGTCAGAGGAGCCACCGCAGGTAGGTGGCGATCTCAGGGAGGGCTGCCAGGGTCTCGAGGTGGGGCCTGGACCACTGGGGAGGACAGGGGCACTTGGTGTGAAAGAGCTGGGCTCCGCCGGCTGGCTGGGGCAGTCTTGGCCCCGCACAGGCCAGCGTCTTGCTGAGACGGGTTTGGAGGGCACGTTTGTGACAGCTGGTTGTGGACCCCGTGACCGCAGCTTCTTCCATGCTTCTCTGGAAGGTCTCCCTGCTGGCCCCATGTGAACACGGACCCGGGATGGGGCAGGGGCAGTGGGCTCAGTGCCCCCGCTGCCCGAACCCACTCTGCCCCCTCCCAGCTCTCCAGGGCACTGGCCGGACATGTGGCCTCCTTGCACGGGGGCGCCTGGTGCCTCCAAGCCCCGCCACGCAGGACCCTCCAAGTCCCGGTCTCGGGGTTCCTCAGCGTTGTCAGGAGTGAGCCGAATTGAGACCCGGTCCAGGGAGACTGGGCACAGGAGGGGCTTTGTCTCCAGGCGGTCATGCGCCCGTGTGCCAGCGGGCCGGAGGGGGAGCGGTTTGCGCGCCGTCCCCCGGATAGCGGGGAGCCCCCGGGTCTGCGGGGACGCGGCAGGCGGGAGCCGGCATATGGAGGGGCGCCCTGGGCACGGGGGCACGAGCTTCGCCCGGCTGGGGCTGCCTTCTGCTGGGTTCGTCCATCTGGCACCAGCTGGCTCCCCGGCGCTGCCCTGCAACCAACCAGACTCCGTCTTCTGCCGTTGCCATGGCGATCGGCTGCCATCTTGTCCTCAAGTCACTACCTCATATCTGGATTTTCCCATGGGGTTTCTGGAGGATGGGAGAAAGGTCCCTGGGGATTTATCCCTTCCGCCCGATATCCATCCAGTAAAAGTCCACATCGATATGCGATTTTTAAAAATAGCGCAAGTGGGGGCTGACTGTATGTCAGGCTCCGTGCCACATACTCCCTGTGTCACTTAAGCTGGCTGAGAAACCAGTAAGGAGATCAGATTTAAGAGGTTCCCACCCAGTTTCCTGTTTCTGTGACAGGTTCTTCCTCCCAACCAGGAAGTTGTAAAACCTTGCTAATTCCCTCGCAGGTCCGGCGGCCGGAGCCCGGTTCCTGGAGCCCTGGCTAGAGGTGGCTGACCTGAGAGGTAAGGGGGGGCCGCCCGCAGCTGGGGCCCCTTGCTTGCGCTTCCTGGGCTCTGCCATCAGAGAAAAGGGGCGTCTGTGTCACCAAATGCTTAGGAATTCCCCTTCCTTGCCCCCATCCCCACCCAAAGAAAGAGGCAGGAGCCAGAGACCCTTAGAAAGCTAGCCTCCTAGGCTCTTGTGGTTGCAGGGGAGGGGGGCTTTGGAAGGCAGATTCCCCCTCCTGCCATTGGAGAGGTTCCAACAGGATCCCCGAGACATCCCAAGACGGTGAGAATGCACCCCTCTAGACTCAAGCAGAAGGCACAGAATGGTCACCTTGACAGGAGGGAACATAGACGGGCCACTGAGCAGGGGCCGGCTTTGCAGAGGGAACTGGAAAGAGGAGCAGGTGGGGGAAGGGTGGTCGGCAGGGTGGGGCTGGGGTAATTTATGGGGTCCTGGGTCCCCTCCCCAACCCTCTTCCCAGCCCCTTGCTACTGCAGGTTGCTAGGAGATGCTCTGTCGGGCTGGGCATAGAGCAGGAGGAGACCCTTCCCCCACCCCAGCGAGGGCCCTGCAGGCAGCTTCATCCACTACCCTTCCCAGGCCCGATGGGTACCAGCCTCCTCTGCGGTCCCCCCAGTTCAGCTGGCCTGGGGCTATGAGGGCTCCCAGGCAGCCTGAGGATCTGGAGCGGGGACGGGGGAAGGGAGCTGTGGAGGGGCGCGCCGGGGGCCAGCCCAGGCCGGGAGGAGGGCCAGAGGGAGTCAAGGGCAGAGGCTGCGAGGAGCCCAGGTTTGGGGGAGACCAAGTCCCGACCTTCGGGTAGCTTCCAGTATGATAGGCAAGACAGACCTCCCATCCCCAGCCTTCACAGTGTGATCAAGGTCAAGGTTAGGGGCCTGGCAAAGGGGGCTGGGGGTTGCGGGCAGGGTTCTGGAAGGA
>NW_024352789.1:126985-133903 GCF_902729225.1 Pteropus medius
GGGCGGAGTCTAGATGGGTGAGTGACAGGGACCTGGGCAGAGTAAGGCTAAACAGGGACTGGCTCACGTCTCCTCTGAGAGTCTCCGATTTTAAAGCCCTTGGAGAAGTCACCCTAGGTGTACTTTGGGGGCTTCCAAAGCTGCTGGCTCCCCCTCCCACGTGGGGCAGGTACAGAGCGCTGGGCCCGCAGCCATGCTTCTGACGTCCGCCCACGGTCACCCCACCAGTCACGGGCTGTGCATCCCTCCTGATCTCACCCTCAGTCCTGGGCACAGGCCCCCACCCCGGGGAGGGAGGGGCTGACCCTCATTAGGCCACCACCTGCTAGCGTAAGCCCTTCCTTAGCTGTGATCTCGGTAAATCTTACAACAGGGCAATCTGAAAACAGGGCAGTGCCGTCCCCCCGCTCACGAAGGTGTAGTCCCCCCGAGAAGGACATGTGGCGCAGAGTTCTGGGGCTCTCACGTTGGGCTGGGCTTCAAATGGGGCTTCCTGGATCCCAAAGCATATGCTCCCTCTGCTCGCGCTGGCTTCTGGCAGAACATGTCCCCGACGCGGTGGGAGGAGCTGTGCGGAGAGATAGGCAGGCTTCTGGCAAGTTCTCGGAGGAAGGAGCTGTGCTTCTCAGGTGCAGAGCTGAAGTCTGAAGGATGCTGGGAACAGTCCTTGCTGGCCGAAGACAGGACGGGAAGGGGCCACAGGAACCGTGGAAGTCACCCAAACCCCCCAGGGTGGTCCCTGGCCAAGGGAAGCATGCGTCCCCACCCCGGGCATCCGTTCCCTCCCCGCTCAGCTCCGTGGCCCTGGGAGAACACCTGGGAGAGGTGCTCTCCCTGGAAGTTTGTCCTCTGTCTCCGGCTAAGGTCACCATCCAAAAACAACCCTAGTCACTCGACACCTGGACGTTTCTTTTCAGACCGAAAAGAACCTACATCACACAGTCGGCTGGGGACGCTCTGAGAAGCCCTCCTGGAGCAGCTGGAGGATGGCGCCTCCTCCGAGGAGCCTTGGAGCAGGGTGGGAGCGGGGCGGCCCCAGCCCTCAGCCTGGCAGCCCACCCACCACACCTGGAGCCACCTGGGATGAGACAGCTTCACCCCTGCTCCCAGGCCCACTGCCGTCTGGCCCGGCTTCTCCTGCCGTCCGACCTGGGGTCTCTCTGAGATGGCATCTGCCCTCTGCCTAATAAAGACTCCTGACCGCTGAACAACAGGACTGGTGGGCGTGGATGTACCTGTGGGCCGGGGTGGGGGGAGCAGAAACAGAAGAGGGGGCCCTTGCTCCGAGAGACCAGTGCTGGGAGCCACCCTCACCACAGGCAGGGAGCCTCGTGAGGACAGCCCCGTGGGGAGTGGAGCAGAGTTGGCCTTGGCTGCTTCCATCCCTCTCAGCCACGCCAGGCCCCCTGGGGGCACCACGCTGACCTGGTCAGTCCGGACGCAGAGCGATGGGCCCCAGCCGGGGCCTGCCTCTGTGCCGCAAGGACCCGGACAGTGGGAGAGGGTGGCTCGCACCCCCAGTCTGTCTGGGAGGCCACTGGGTGGGCCTCTGCTCCTTCAGGAAGGGACCCTTCCTCAGCAATGCCCTCCCCCCACCTGTTTCTCCACAACACGTCTGTATCCGACACCTCCCTGAAGACCGCCCCTCGCCCTGGAGACAGGCCCTGCTGGACAGCGGCAGAGTCCAGCTGCCAGCGCCTTGCAAGCCGCCCAGCCCGCTGCCTCTCAGGCCTGCAGTCTGAATCCTAGGATCTTTCTAAATAAAGGCTTACGATAATGCACACGGCACAGTGCTACCACACGGAGGACAGGCGTGTCTCCTTCCTGTCCCTGTCCGCAGCCACTCCCCTCCTGCGCCGCCGCAGACATGTGGCAGCACGCGTGTCTGCTCTGCTTCTGTTTAAACGCCGAGTACAGCGCCCCCAGCTCCTCTAGACCAGGAGTCCTCGCTCGAGGTCCAGCTGAACCTCGGGCCCCTCGGTGCCTGCCCTGGGCCCCGGGCAGGAAGGAGCCTCCCTCCAGGAGACACCTGGTGTGACCAGCTCCTCGTTCTGCAGAGGAAATGAGTCCAGAGCAGGGGAGGGCTGTGTCCGGGGTCCTTGGCCTGGTAGGGGCTGTCAGGAGAAGGCCCCAGGCTCCCCCAACCTACCTGCCAAGGAGCCCCAGGTCCCCCCACAAAGACAGCGCCTGGGAGGGCTGATCGGGGCAGAGGAGGCTGCTCATCTGCATGGCAGTCTGGCCTACTCAAGGGCTCACCAGCCAGGAGCATGCTTCCTTCCCAGGTTCCCTGCCCTCATGGAACCTTCTGCTGCCCAGCCTCGCAGGAACCTCTTGCGGGAGGTGGGCAGGCAGGGGCCCTGTCCCTGGGAGGTGGGGGTGAGTGGAGGCAGGGTCTGGCCTGGAGGTCGCCCTTCCCCTCCGCCCTGGGCCCCAGAGCCCGCCATCAGTGTCGCGGCCTCCTTACCCTCTGGGCGTTGGGGGGCCCTGGGCGGGGAGAGGCAGCAGTAATGGGGCCAGCCCTCTGCCCCCTCGGTGGCCTCCTGGCTCGGAAGGGAGGCTCCGGGTGAAGGAGTCGGGCAGGCGGGGCAGCTGGGAGGAGGGAAAGGAGAGCAGGGGACGCCCGCCTCAGGTGGGAGGGGAGAGGAGCGAGGGGTTGGGCGAGGGATGCCAGGACTGGGCCGAGGGACACTCTGGAATGTGCTCCCAGAGTCCTACTGAGCATATGCAGATGAGGCCTGTCTGTATGCAAATGAGACCGTCTGTATGCAGATGAGGAGTGGGGCATTGTCCTCCGGGGTTACCATAGAGCCCACCCACCCCCTTCCCCCAGGGCGCCAGCTGCAGGGCAGCCTGGGAAGAGGCCAGGCCTGGGGAGGGGCAGCGGGTTAGGGTTCAGGAAGGACTTGCCAAGGAAACTGGCCCGGTCCAGCTCCGGAGATGAAGTGGGGACTAGAGGGGGTCTGCGGGGAAAGTCAGGCAGAAAAGATGGGGCGGACCGTGAAAAGACGCCCCAGCCACAGGGACACAGGCCAACTGACCGGACTCTGTGGGAGGGCAGCAGGGCCGGAAGACGTGTACTGAGCGTCCACCCTGTGCCAGGTCCCACACAGTGTCCGGTGACAACCCACGAGGCCTTTCACAGATGAGGCCTGGACGGGTGTGACAGGCACACGCAGGTCCCACGGTTGGCAAATGGCAAGGCCCTGCCTGTCTGACTCCACAGTGGCCGCAGCTCAGACCCTTCCGTCTCCTTCCTGGCGGGCTGAGACAGCACCCCGGCGAGGGGGCTGGGAGTTAGGGGCTGGGCCTGGGTGGGCTTGAGTGGGCCCCAGGGCTGCAGAGGGCTGAGCACTGCCAGTGGGGGGCCGGGTGGGTCTGCTGGAGGTAGCCAAGGGGACAGAAACCAGGAGGGGGACATCAGATGCCAGAGTTAATGCAATAGGGGAAACAGGCCCAGAGGGATTGGGGGGGGCGGCCCTCCTAGCTCAGCAGACCCAAGTCCAAGGCCCTGGGCCCCCAGCCCAGCGCCCCTTCCTGGGCCTGCAGGCGGGAGTTGGGGTGCCCTTGAGCGTGTCCTCTCCTCTTCCTCCGGTGGCCCCCGCATCCAGTGGCGCGGCCAAGGCCTTTGTGGGGGAGCCGTGGGGAAGAGAGGCCCCTTGTCGGCTCATTCATCGGGCCGGAGGCTTGGCGATGCCAGCCCCCGGCAGCCGCTGGGCTCTCCTTCCTGGGGGTGCCAGCGGGCCCCCACCCGCTGCCCCTGCCCGCTCCCCAGCCCTGTCATTTCCTGGAGCCTTGGAGCTTTGGCCCCGGTCCCGGCTGAAGGATGACGGGGAGCCCCTGCCCCCGGGCCCCAGCACCTCGCCTTTCACACGCTGGCACCAGACCCGTGGGAACGCTGGATGGCAGCTGGGCACCGGTGCCCAGCTCTGCCCACCCCCAGCCCAGCCGACCTCAGGGAGGAGAGAGGAACACGCTGTCCCCAGAAAGCTCCTCCAGGATGGGGCCCTAGAAATCCTTCGCACTAATTATGAATCTGGGGACAAACGAGGCATTTGCAAGTCAATTAGTGACAAAACTTTCCCAGGAAAGAGCTTCAGGAGGCTCAGCCTCAGACAGGGCCACATGCTGGCTCATCTCGTCCCTCCCCCTGCCTCTGTCCTGCCCGAGGCTCAGGGACAGAGGCAGCCGATGTTCTGCCGGCCCGTGTGGCTGACGGGGCCAGAGGCCTGAGCGGGCATGAGGGGCCAAGGGCAAGGCTGCGCTCTGTTGAGGTCAGCTTAAGGTCACCATCGGGCTGCCACCAGGAAGGAGACAGGCCGTCGGGACCCTGGCCTCAGCTCCACCTGCAACAGAACACAAGTGCCAAGGAGACAGCTGGCCTGCACGGGGTGGCCTGGGTGGGCTGACAGAAAAATGGAAGTCACTGTGAAAGGGCCAGGGAGAGACGCTTCCCAGAGAACACAGAAACCAGGACGAGAGGACCCAGGTGACACAGGCAGTCACGCCCAGGCACCGCAGCTCACGCCCAGGCACCGCAGCTCACGCCCAGGCAGAAGGCGCCCAGCCCGAGGCCGTCAGCTGCACCTGGGGGGACTTCAGGTGGACGGCGCCATCTGCGCCCGATCTTGTCCCTCCCAGGTGGGGGTCCTTTCGCTGGGCAAGGGGCTCTCTGCGGGGATGACCCCTTAATTGGGGGAGGAGGGGGACGGAAAGGGTTGTTTGGGTGAAGGCCCTAGAGCCAGCCTGGCCATTTTAGAGAGATTAAGGGATTACAATTAAAACGTGTTTGAGGGACTGGAGCTGAGGGTGGGGGCTAAGTATCTGATTGCTGCCTTTAGCCAGGGCTGGCCTGGCTGCTGGGCTGGGCGACCAGTGGGGGGGCGGCTCTCTTACAGGAGGTGGGTGAGGAGACGCGGGGCCGAGAAGCTAAGAGGGGAGCCTTTTTCCTCACCGTGAACACCTCCAGCTGGCAGGGTCACGTGTCCCGAGAGGCTCGCCCTGCTGCCCTCCTCGAGGCCGCCTGCGGCGTAACCGGTCCAGGGGGCCTGGAGAGTTTGGGAGGCCAGGAAGGAGAACGCCCAGGTCCGCAAGGGTGTCCTTGGCGTGATCGACACTGCCACGTCAGTTGAAAGTGTCCTCCGTATTGAGGGCTGTATGAGGCGCTGGTCACTGTCCAGGCTCGAAGTCCGCAGGCTGAGGGTCAGGAGCGAGCAGCTCGCCGCCCAAAGGCCTCCGGCTCTGGGAGTCTGGCCTCACCCGGCAGACCCCTCTCCTGGCCTGGGACACGTGTCAGGTGTCACACGGTAACCCTTTGCACGTGCCGCTCCCCCCGACCCCTCCAGGAAAGCCAGCCCTTCACCCATTTCCCCTCTTCTGAGAGGTCTCCCTCCCTGCTCTGTGCACAGGTGTCCCCCACACGGTTAGAGGCTCTGGCTGTCCCTGTGATGGGGCTGCTGTACAGGATGCTCCGTGCCGCTAAGGAGTGAAGAAATTACTTATTCAGAAATAAATTTAATTAACTTTAAAATATTAATTATTGCATTTTTTTAAAGGCTAAGGAGTCTACAGCCATGCCACCCTGAACAAGCCCGATCCCGTCTGATCTCAGAAGCTAAGCCGGGTCGGGCCTGGTGAGTACTTGGATGGGAGGCCACCTAGGAAGAGCAGGTGCTGTAGGCGTAAAAAAATAAAAAATAAAGTATTGTAAGCTGACAAGGTCCTTGCAATCTGTGAGGTCAGCCAAGGGTTGCGTCGCCAAATAAATAAACAAACAAATAAATAAATAAGGGCTGGGGAAGGACAGTGTTTAATACCAAAGATCAGAGCTTGAAACAACCCCCAAGACGCCTCGTTTGGGAGGAAACAGTGGCATTTCAGTCCCTTCTTCATACCCCGGCTTCCTTCACCGGCTCCTGCCTCCTCCCAGGCCAGCTGGGCCAGGTCGCTGTGCCGGTCGCTGTGCCCCACACTCGGCCCAGGTCCCCCAGAGAGAGGACACGCCCTGTCCCCATCCAGCAGGCGTTGTGGGTGGAGCGCCTGGATTCTCACCAGCCCTGTGCCCACCGGCAAGTGGCGATGCTCCCTGAGCCAGTATCGCCCCTGTGGGGGTTGGGGGCCCGTGAGGGCCTGGCCGCCCGGCTGGGGAGCGTGGGGACTGCGGCTCGCCCTCCTCCGCCCCGCCCCGGCTGTGGGCCCTGTGTCCCTGCCCCGTGTCCTCCCGCAGGGCACGCCCTCTCTGCACATCAGCGTTGCATCGGGGACAAGGGTGCGACCTGCCCTTCCCGTCCCTGAGAGCCATGCTGAGCGTGAAGGAGCTGTGCGGCCCGTCTGGGCCTCCTCCTCTGAAGAGCGGGGTCGCGCAAGAGCCACGCGCCGGCGCCGTCGGGGTTGGATGGCAGGATGCGTGCGCGGTGCTGGGCGCAGGCGCACCACGCCGGCGGGGCTCAGGAGTGGCGGCTGTTATCTCGGTTATTAGTGGGGCGGCCCCCCGCAAAGTGCCAGCCGGGAGGCTCCTCCCCTCTGCTCAGGCTGGGATAATGAGGCCTGTGGTAATAGCTGCTCTCACTCACGGGCCCTGTGACAAAAGGGCGCAGGCTGCGGACGGACCCAACAAAGTGAGAAGTGAATGGTGCATAATGGGACGCTTAGGGGCTCAGCGCGGCCTGGGGCGGGGATTGGGAAGGCCGAGGGACCCCACGGGCCAGAAACCCGAGCCGACAGGCCACCCTTTTTCTGCCTCGAGGTGGGTCAGCCAAGAACCTTCAGACGCAAACCCAGGCCACCCGGGGCCATCGCCAATGTGTACCGAGCACCCCGAAAGCCAGGCGCTACTCCGGGTGCTGGGGTGCCAGCCTGTACAGACAGACCCCGGGACCTCGGACCTCACGAGGCTGGTGGGGGAGACGGACAGAATGCAAA
>NW_024352789.1:134010-136784 GCF_902729225.1 Pteropus medius
AAATAAGACACTAGGAAAGGCCAGGTTTTATTCCACTTTCTCTAGTGGAAAATTTGAAATAGATGCAAAAATTAACAGACTGGTGTAGTGAAGCCCCACCTCGCCGGCCCCAGTTTCCAGCAGCTGCCAACCCGGTGTCACCTGCACTTGCGTGGACTCTTCCCCCCCAAGGTTGTCTTGAAGCAAATCCCAGACATCTTTCGCAGAGGGCGTGATGCCTGCGAAGACCAGCGAGCCCCGGAAGCCAGCCATGCTCATGGGTGGGGGGCGCATTCCAGGCAGAGGGACAGCACATGCCAAAACCTCCTGCCCGCCCCTGGGAAGACCCGGTCCCCATCCCAGCCTCGCCCCTACCGGCTGTGCAACCTGTCCCTTGTCTCTGAACCGCTCTGAACCACAGTTCTGCCATCTGCGGCACAGGGCCGACGCCCTTACCCCACGGGGCATTTGTAGGGCTGGAGTAAAAACCTGGACGAGCATTTCATGCAGTGGAGCAACGGGGCAGGGTCGGCCTCTGCGTGCAGGCAGGTCCGGCTCCAGGGCGACTCGGGGGGCCTGGCGGGGGTGAGGAAGGGGACTTGGGGGACTGCTTCCCGTGGGAGGCTACCTCAGAACTCAGTCTAGCAGGCCGCGGGGATGCGAAGGGGCCTGAGCCCAGAGCTTGGCCATGTTGCTGGCCTACCCCTCACCCCACCCCCAGCCCCGTGGATGGGCCACGGGGTCCCAGGCTGCTGGGGACAACTGAAGGGCGAAGGCCTGGATGGCCGACTGCTCTCCCAGGAGGCTCAGCCCCCTATGAAGATCCTCATCGCCCCCTCCCTCTGAGGGTGGCCTTTCCCAGGGACGCGGGGTGGCGGGGGGGACGACGACACAAAGAGACCCTCAGCTCCCATCCTCTGGCAGGATAGTGGGCTATTCACACCGAGGAACCCCAGCCCCACACCTGGCCCTCTCAGGCAGCCCCCGACCTCCCCATTGTCCCAGGCCCGCCTTGTGCTGGGTGTCGGTGCCACACAAGGCAGCACAGCCCCCAGCTGGAGCGCTCCGGGCCCCTCCCCCACCTCTCCAGCCGCCCAGACTCAGGGCTTGATGTGGGGGGAGGCGGCCCGTTCACCCCACACTTCACCCCACACCGGCTCACTCTCACTGGGAATCTCACTGCTCTCCAGCCCGTCCTGAGCGAGGGGAACATGGGAGGGAGCAGTTAGGGGAGCCATCAGCGTCTGGCGCCATCTGCGAGGGACTAAGGGATTAAAGCCCACAGACCAATCTCTCTTGCTTTAAGGTTGTTGCAAGGGTTTGGTTGTCAGGATTTTCCTTCTCTTTTTGCCCTGGGTTAGGGAGACTAAAGCCTTGGTGGATCCTCCTTTCAAAAGCTGCAGAAAAAGTCAAGACGTTGAAGTCCTGATGGAGAAAACTAGGGGGTGCGGTGGGGAGCAGGTGTGGAGGGGAGGGCCCCTCCCCAAGCTCTCTGGGGCATGAGTGGGCGTGAGTGGTGGGGGCGGGGGTACAGAGGGAAGGCCCGGATAAGAGCCCACCGGCTCCCTTGGAAGACCCCCTACCCCACCCCCACGCCACCTGCCGGGCCACCCACCACCTCCTGTGAGTCCTGGTTGGGGTCTCAGCAGCTTCTCCTGTCCCTAACTGGGTCCGACTGAGGCAAGCTGAGCCAAAGGGCCACTTGCCACTCGCTGTGCTCTGACAGCGAGGGCGGAGGTCAGGTCAGGGAGGGCGAGGCAGCACAGGCCTCTGACACAAAGCCCAAGCCCAGTTGGGGCGAGCAGATGAACCAACAGCTCCTTACGACACCCTGTGAGGTGGGCTGGGACAGGAAGGGGTGGAGGTCCCCAGAGGAGGCAGACCTCGTCCAGTCTGGAGGGGTTAGGGACAGTCAGTCCCCAGGAGGATATAACCATCTTTGATTGCCAAGGGTACCCCAGGGCCGGGCCCCTGGGGGGTAGCCAGTAGTGTGAGGTGCGCGCTCCACTCGGATGCCTCACCCCCTTCACAGGGTGTCTCACGTTCTCACTGACACGGTCCCCTAACCACAGGAGAAATTCAAAGACTCTATCTTCTGGCCAAAGGCCGAGGGGGGCTGTGGGGGCCCTGGGAGCTCTGGGGCTGGAAAACAAAGGTGCACGTCGGGGAGCATGCTCAGCTGTCCCCAGTCTTCAAGCAATCCATCTGACCCGCCCAGAGCATTCTGGGGCCCAAAGATACCCGCCTCACTGGCTCACACAGTCCCTATCACACGCACTCGCTGGCTCCCCTTGTTCCAATGTGGGGCTCCCGGGAGAGAAGGCTGCCCCTCCACTTCTCCTCCAGGAGGCTCAGCCAGAGCCCTCCGAGGGCCTGGCAGGGTGGGGCAGGTGGCCGTGGGGACAGCCCTTCCCAAGATGGAGGCAGGCAGAAGCCACCCTGAGCCAGCACCTGGCCGGTGCGGGTGATGGATGCCGGCGGTTGCAGCCTGCTACGGCATTAATAATCGAGTTTATTAATGCTCTTTATTAGGAACCACCACAAGAAGTCCAATGCTAATTCCAGCAATAATCGAGGCTTGCGGGGCGTGGACAGGAAGGGCGGATGCGGGATGCATGGCTTGCGGACCAGTGCATAGTGCTGGGTCCAGCTGCGGCCCAGGGAGGCCTGCCCCCCACCGGCCCCCACGCCAGGGCTCCGTGACCCCCCACGGCACAGCCTCCTTGGATGGTGTCAGGGCAAAATGAAGCGTGAGGAGTTGCAGGGTGCAGGGGAGACCTCTGAGCCTCGGAGCC
>NW_024352789.1:138233-166058 GCF_902729225.1 Pteropus medius
GTGGGAGAGAAATATCGGGGCGAGGTGGGGGGACGCGGCGCCGGGTTTGTCTGCCCCGAGACAGCCGCCGCCCCCCACTTGGGACACCCACGCCGTGTCTAATTCCTCTGCCCGCTGGGGCCGCCGCGCGCTGTGACGGGAATCCCAATGGTGGGGGCGGGTCCCCGGCTTTTCCCAGGCCCGGCCCGGAGCGCAGGTCTTCCAGCGGTCACAGCTCCCAGCTCCTGGCCCAGGAGGCTCTGGCCGCACGGGCACAGAAGCACCCTGAGGCCCCCGGGAGACCTCGGGCCCCCATCCAGCTGTCTGTCTGAGCAGGTGCTGTCACCCACACACACTTGTGCCACGCCAGTGCCTCTGGCCCTGCTGGATCCACACGGCCCCCAGTGCAGCCGGTCTCCCCCCATTGGTGGGGCCCTGGGAGGCGAGCATGGCCAGTGTCCTCGTCCATCATCGTCCCCAGAGCTCAGGCATTGGGGCTGGACAGATGGAGTTCGTGAGTGGGCAAGTGTCCAATCGTCCTGCACGGGCAGGAATGATGGTGGTGACCAGAGGGCCTGTGTCTGAGAGGCAGAGGCCTCATTGTCCCCATGGGGTGAGGAAGGAGCCCCCTCGGCTCCCATCACTGCCGTCTCCTCCACCAGCCTGAATGGAGGGGCCACCATGTTGGGGACCGGTGGCACCGAGCCAGGGGCTGCAGAGAAGGCGAGGAGGAGCCTGGCCCGGCTCGGCAGGGCGCTCCCGGGGCACCCAGCTTTGCTGCCCTCTGAGCTCCCTGGCTGGATGCCATGGGGGGAGGTCACCGCCTACCCAGACCACGGGCGATGGCACCGTCCAGTCAACAGAATAGTCTGTGGCTGGCCCGCCAGCGCGCTGGGCATGAGGGCGAAGTTGGGGCAGGAGGAAAAGGAAATGCAGAGTGGAAAGCCAAGGGCCTGTTTGGGGCGAGGGTGGCCCTGGACAAAGCGTCCCCTGAGTGTCCCTCAGGCCACAGGAGGCCTCATGGGGGCGACAGAGCTCGGAACTGCCTGGCTATAGGAAGTGTGGGGCCATTTCTTGTTGGGCAGCAGCCACCCAGTCTGTCCTTCCTCAGGGACCTCTTGGTGGGCCATCCTGGGACCTGTGGCCTTTCCTCCCTTGGCAATCACCCTGCCCCAGAGAGGGCTCAGTTGCCCTTCTCCAGGAAGCCTCCCTGGATTGAGATGGGGCAGAGACCTGCCGGGGCCGGAGCAGCCCCTTTTCTCGGGCCTGGAGGAGAGTTGGTGTGGTCCAGGAGGAACCAGCAGTGGAAGGCGGTGTCAGGGAAATGCTGGTGGCTTGAGGGAGTGGGCGCTGACAGTTTCCCCAGCACAGAGCTGGGGCAGGCGGGGTCTCACCCTCTCCTGGGTGCCCCCGCCTTGCCGCCCTCCTGAGGGCTGCCTGGGGCTGGGGGGAGATTGGGGCCCAGCAGGTCAGCGGGGCTGGGGCCTCACTCTCTCCCAGACTCCTTCCCAGCAGGGGCCATGGGCAGGGAGCCTCCTTGCAATGTCAGCTGTCAGCCTTCCGCCTCAGCACTGGGGTCTCCCCGGCCAGCACCGGGTGGGGGGGCTGCGGAGGAAGGAGGGGCCGAGGAGGGGGCTGAAGCGAGAGCAGAGCCGGGCTGTGGGCAGGGACGGTTCCCACACAGCACTTGTCCCTCAGCCTCTCTCCTTGCCCCTCTCCCCCCAGCTCTGGGCTTGGCCAAACTCAGTCTCTCGGCCACAGGGAGGGTGGGGCCTGGTGGGGCAGCTTCTGCCGGGTCCCAGGGCCAGGCCCCAGGACCCCCCCCTTCACATACACACACTGCCTCCTCCGGTCCCTGGGTCTGCAGGGGTCCCAGTCTTGAGGGAGAGAGAGGTCTGTAGTCATGCCCAGCTCCCGCCAGGAGTCCGGGGGAGGGCAGAGGACAGAGGGGATCCATTCTTCAGGGCAGGAATGGAGCTCGGTCTCCTGAAGGGACGGGTTCTCTGCTGGATGAGCCCTGAAGGCCCTGGCACCAGGGATGGGGGGCAGCGTGGGGGCTGGCGCTGGAGCAGACCGGAAGGTGGTGAGGTTGCAGGAAGGACTTCCATCCCCTACGGAGGTCTGAGGGCCTGAGCCTCGTCTTCCTCTGCTGGGTCTGGAGTGCCCTCTGCTGGTCACAGGACTCAAGGCCGTGGGAGGCCCAGGGTCTTCCGCAACCCTCTGCAAGGCAACAGCATCCACTGCCTGTGTGTCCACCCCTCAGACTCAGGACAGAGACATAAGGTGGTGCCCAGGGGCCAGCTGCCTCCAGCTGAGGAGTCAGTGGCAAAGAAGTCCTTGTGCCCCTCTGAGGCCCTATGGGGGCCCTCTCCCTACTCAGCTCAGAAGCCACCCACACTGAGGGTCAGAGCGGCAGCAGTTCTGGGGTGGGAGGAACTGTCTGGCCACCCAAGCCATCTGACAGGGGATGCAGGCTTCCTGGGGGGGCGCGAGCTCCCTGTCTCTACAGGCAGGCAAGGCCAGGATGGGCGCCCAGCTGGTGGGACGAGCATCCTGGAGGGCTCTCGGCACCCAAGGAGGCGGGATGTCTCCTGCCTGAGGTTCTAACGTGTGACTTGGAACATCTCAGCTCCCCAGTGCACACACAAAAGCAGTCAGGGTCCTTGGTGATGGTGTGTTTACCACTCTGGCTCACACTGACTGTGTGACATTGGACCCGTGGGCCAGCAGTCACTCAGTGCCACCTGTGCAGGCCGTGGGGTGGGGGGTGATGAGGCTGCCGGGAGGTTCTCCCCTGCCCCTGGTGCTCCTAGGGAAAGGGCTCCGGGCCGGTGACTTCCCGCAGCAGGACGCGTGGGAGCTAGAAAAGAAGGACTTCCCGGTGGCTGCCGGTCACCACCTTCTAAGAGGACAGTGCCCTCTCAGGGCTGGAAGCGACCTCAGCGTGAGTGTCTGTTCCTCCGTCCTCAGAGGTCCCTGGGCTTCGTCCTCGTGCTCCCAGGCGCCGGGGGGACAGGGATGGGGGAGCAGGTGAGGGGCAGCTCCAGGGGGCTGGAGGCCACCACTCAGGGGTGCACCCCAGCAGAGAACGAGCAGGCAAGGAGGGACAGAGGCAGGGGACGGTGCGAGGGCCCGGTGGTCCTGGGGGCTGCAGCGCGGCCTCACCTCCCAGCACACCTGGCCCCTGTAACACTGGGAGTCTGCCGGGGCCCCAGGAAGGGTGGCCGCAGGAGGAGCCCTGGCGGTGGTAGCGGAGGACGCATAGGGCTCCCAGCTGCCCCCACAGGGGAGGTCGGCACCCAGGGTGACAGGGCACGGAGGGGCTGGCCGGGAGGCCCAGGGTCAGTGGGATGCCCAGGCACGTCACACCTGTACCTGTCGAGCACCTGTTGTATGCCGGGCCCCGTGCAAAGCCCTCGACAAGCATTGCCTTCCTGAATACTCACAGTGAGCCTAGAGGTGGATGTGACCCCTACATTTCAGAGAAGGAACCAAGGCTCAGCGAAGTTAAAGAACTCGCTCGGGGTTTGCACAGCTGCCAAAGGACCACACAGGGGTTCTGTCACGAAGCATAGCTGAACCACAGATTTCTGTGGCCTCCTACCCAGGAAGGGTGCAGAAAGTGTTTGTCCAATAAATTAGTAATTAGATGGATGAATTGAACCTTGTTTGAGAATGAAAATCTCGAGTAGAGAGCCCGAGGGAGAAGATACTGAACCACAGGTTTTATTTTGAAAGCCGGAAGGACAAAGGCCGGACATCGGGGCAGACTGCCTGGCCTGGCTTCAATGGGCAGCCTGTCTGCCTCTGTTGAAGCTTTTGTTCTGCAGGCTGGCGGTCAGTGGTCAGGCCCCAGGTGGCCCGCTCAGCAGCCCCTTCAGGGCCTTGGCCTGACATTGGACTGCCCTCTGGTGGGCAGATGGGGCAGCGCAGGGAAGCCACAGAGCCTGAGGCACCGCACTCAGCCCCTGGTCAGCGCCCCACCCTCCCTGGGCATCCACTTGCCCCTCCTCACCTGAACTCCGTAGCCCCACCTGCACCTGGCACAAAGCAGGTGCTCAGTAAATGTCTGTGTGAATGAGTGTCGTGCATAGCATCCAATGGCCCTTCCTCCAGAGAGCACCTTCCTCCGTCTTCGGCCCTCCCTGGTGCCCCTGCCAGCCCCCTACCCCCAGCCAAGGTCACTCACCTCCGAGGCCCCTGCCCACAGAGGCAAATGTCAAGGTCACTCACCTCCAAGGCCCCTGCCCACAGAGGCAAATGTCAGTGTGACACACAGCCGGAAGAGCTGGTGCACGGCCTGAGACGTGGCAGTGCGTGGTGGGGACACGGGGCGGCGCACGGGGCCGTGGCCAATGGGCCTGGGGAGCCTGTCAGGCGGACTCCCGTCTCCGGGCCTTTGCTCCAATCAGGCCTGCCCCTGGTGCTCCTAGGGAAAGGGGTCCGGGCCCCACCCCAAGCCAGCCCTCGCCCATCCCCACCCAGACGCACGCCCAGGAGACCGAGGAGCACCGGCTCGTTGACGCAGAACAGTGCCACCTCCAGCAGGGCCATGAGCAGCAGCCGGGCCGGCCCGGTCTCGCCAGGACAGCACCGGAGGAGACGAGCAGAGCCCCAGCACTGAAGTCAGCGCTGGTCCTGCTGGAAGTCGGGACGGGAGGGTGAGAGGGGGCTGCAGACTTGGGGAGCCCTGGGAGGTGTGGGGGCTGGGGAAGGAGCCTCCCATGAGTCAAAGCCCTTCTCTGGTGGCTGGGGAAGCGGGGTCACCTCGCCTTTTCGTAGACGAGGAAACCCGTCTCAGGGAGGTTCTGGGACTCAGGAACAAAGCCTGCGACAGGCGAAAGAACCAGATCTTGACCCAGGAGCCCCTCGGAACCCTCCCTTACATGAAGCCATGCGCCCTCCCCAGCAGCTCTCACGGAATAAGGGCCTAAGAAAGGGGGTGTGGCCGAGCGTGTGGGTCCAGGTCAGGAGGAGAAACCAGGCAGGCAGAGCAGGCAGGGCACCCAGGAGAAACCAGCCGAGGGCCAGGAGCCTGCCAGGAGTGAGGAGGCCAGCGCTGCCCACCTCTCCACGCCCACATGGATGTGGCCGCTGAGAAGGGAGTGCAGGAGGCCCTGGACGAGCGTGGAACACTGAACGGCCAGGAGGAAGGTGCAACCCACGAGTACCAGAAGCCTGCGGCATGAGGGACGCTGTGGCCACCGCTGGGAGCCAGGCTTCGGAGGTAGAGCCACGGGCCCGTGTGCAGGAGCCCCTGTCGGGTCGGGAGACGAGCCACTAGGAGGGAATTTAGTTGCCATTGAGGTAAATGGTGGCCCCGGGAAGCATGGAGGCTGGCGGCCTGCGGGGAGGCTGCGGGCCCCACAGGAGTGGGGAGGAGGGAGGCCGCGGAGATGGAGAATGTCTTCCTGTGAAGTAATGTCACAGGCGGTCCAGAAGGGCGACCTGAAATTGGGCAGGAGAAGAAGAGGGCCTTTTCAAGGAGGGGACCAGCAGGGACAGAAGCGTGGCTGGGCCAGCGTCCAGCAAGTCCAGGAACTGGGCTCGGGGTGCGCATGGCCTCTACCCACTGGGGGGCTCTGGACAGGTGGAGGGCCTGGCACAACCAGTGGCACCTGCAGGCCACACGGGGCTTCAGAGAAGAAAGGCGGAAGGCCAGTCGCTGCTTTGCTGTCCCCTCCCGGTCTGAGGGGGCCGATGTGTGGGAGGGGCTTGTGGCTGTTTGCAAAGATGTCCCAGACCCTTGCCCCAAGGAAGACTTGCCATTCCCAGGAGGTGTGGCCCAGGGGCCAGCCACTCCCCAGAGCAGATGTGGAGCGGGGCTCCCCCTAGGAGTGGACTCGCCCCTTCTCAGGAATGGGCAGGGACAGCTGCCAGCCGTATGGGAGGATCTTGATATTTTAACATCTAGTGGGTACCAGCTGGTATCCCCCCAGCCCAGCAGAGAGCAAGACCCAGACAGTCCTCCACTTCTGAGGGCCCCTGGCCCACCCTCCGCCTCTGAGGGCTTTGGTGGCGGGCCTCCACCTGCGAGGGCTCCCGGGCCCACCACCCATACAGAGTAGCTCAGTCCATGGTTTTCTTTTGAGTCACCAAGTGATGACAGGCCCTAGGCCCCCGTCCTGCCTCTCCTGGCCCTGGGAGCTCTCATGGAATTGGGGACCTCACCTCTCACCCAGACCTCCACCCAGACTTCCTCTCAGGCTCTGCCACCAGCTCCCATGCTGCCAGGCCTGGCATCTGTCCAGTCTTTGACCCTCCCGCTCGTTTCCAGCTGTGACCTGCTGGGTGTCTGAGGGTGGCCAAGAGGAACCATGTCTGCTGCCTGCCCTAGCCCAGCCTGGCCGGGTGGTCCATGGGGACCAGGGTTTGTGTTACTGAGTAATTCAGGGTTGCTTGGGGATACTCTTTGTCAGGGTCACCTCCTCCCTACTCCTCACTCACTCTTTTGGCTCAAGAACCCCCAAAGCCACTCGGCTTTAATCCCACTGAGCTCTCTCTCCAGTGTCTCAGGGAACAGAGGGCAAAAGTCACCGAGCACCAGTCATTAGGACCCTCGTGGTCCATTCATTCATTCATTCATTCATTCATCCATCTATCCATTCTGCATTTGTACTGGATGACCTTGGGCAAGTGACTGTGCCCTCTCTGAGTCTGTTCCCTTCTCCAGAGGAGTAATAACGTCCCCTTTGTGGGACTCTTATGAGTATTCCAAATAACTGACGTAGAGGCCGGCACCTCCCTACGCATTCAACGGGTGTGGTGATTATTGCTGTTCTGATTGGCTGAACAGACAGGACGAGTGGGCCACCGACTGGCACATACTATGGGCGCACGCCTCTGAGGACAAGGGCAGATGGGGGCGGGGGGCGCAGTCTCAGCGCATCCTCCTGTTATCGGTGGGAGGGGGTGAGCAGCGGGGGCCAGAGGCTTAGGATGAGCACGCCCAAGAAGGGCCCTCAGACCAGCAGCCCCAGGGACATAGACCCTTGAATGGCAATTTGGGAAAGGCAGAGCCTTCCTTCAGTCAACATGTATGTATTGAGCACCTACTGTGTGTCGGCACTGTGCGGGGTACTGGAAACACGGTGGAACAGGCTAAAGCGGTAAAGCCACAGCTCTGGGGCGGTGCTCCCTCTGGGGGAGTGTAAGCGAACAGACAGGCGAGCACACTGCCGAGGGCTGTAATGAGGGAGACGGGTCCTGCGGGGCCTTAACCCACGCTGCAGCTGCGGTGGTCAGGGAAGGCTTCTCGGAGGAAGTGACGCGTACACTGCGACCTGGCCTAATTTCACGGCTGAGGCAGAAGAGAGGGATTCTCTTTTGTCTTACACTCTGGTGTGAAAATACAAAAAGGCCGTATTAGGGAACTGCCCATTTTCTGGGTGGGTGGACAAACCCCAGACCTCCATTTCTCCTGAAGACCACCGCCACTGCAGCGCCGTGCAAAATACTGCTGTCGTTTACATATGTGGCCTGGGAAAATTAAGTATGGCTTTTTCTCTCCAGGGGCTCATCACATTAGCCTCCACGTGAAAGAATGTCGCGTCAGATCACTTATGTAAAATAAAAATGACAGAACGCTGAAAAAAAGTTTGTCAGGAGGCAATGATCTCCAACCAAAATTATTTCGCATTCCTGCTAACGTGCCAGGTGCTGTGCTAGATTCTGGGGGAACGTCCTCCAGGCTCCATCTGTCACCACCAAATGAAACGGGACCACACTCTGTTCTCAGGATGTTACGCTGGATGACTTACTTCATCTGTCCATGCCACCCAATCCGGCCTCTTCATCGGGTGGCATCATAAGGCCATGTCCTCCAGCAAGATTCCACGATTGGTCCAGATGCATCCCAGGACCCTCTATCTCTCGATCTCCCTTAATGTACTCGCTTAGAGTCCCACTAAATTTTGTAATGAATTATGTCTTATCTGCCTTATTAGACAGTAAACACCCCGAACTGTGTCTTCTGTAACACGTGCCTCATACTGTGCTTTGCATGCAATGAGCACTGACCATCCCTTGTGAACTAAGGAGCTCCATGCAGGATGCGTGCGCCCAGGTTCCACCGCGGGTGTCACGGAAGAACAAACAGAAAGACCCACGGCAACTTTGCTCTGAATTCATTTACTGAACCGGGGCAGGTGATTTCACAATAGGTTGCAAGATCAGGCCGGGAGGCTTCTTGCTTTCCCTCCCAGGAGCCAGACGTGTCACGGACGCTTGCAAATTTTCCAGAATGGCCATCTGCTGCTTGGCGAGCTGGGTCTGAAGCAGGAGGTTGGTGTACATGCCTTCCAGGAGTCCCAGGCATCCCTTGGGCTTGTGGTCAGCTCCTGAAGGAAGAGCGATGGAGGCACGAGGGGATCAAAGAGAGATTCTGTGAGTGTGGGAAGGGCTCCAACAAGCGGTCACCTCTACTCTTTCCAGGTACAACTCAGCCCAGACACACTTTTGCTCAGCTGTCACCTTCTCGGTGAGGCCTACCTGGCCACCCTATTTTAACTGGAAACCAGTCCCTGGAGTGTACCACCCGTCTCCCTTGCTGATTTTCCTGTAGTAGATCATATGGCATATTTTCTAGTTATCTATTCAACTGTCGTCTAAGCCCACCTTCTAGAATGCAAGCTCCAAGAAGGCAGGGGTTTTGTCCGGCTGGTTCACTGCCGTACCCTGGAGCCTAGACGAGTGCCTGGCAGGTAGGTGTTCAACAAGCATCTGATGAGTGAACGCAGCGGCCTGAGTGAGGCCCAACTTCCCTTTCAAGAGCCAGGGGGTGCCTCGGCCCTCTTCTCCTACCTGACCGGTGTCTCACCAGCAGTGACCCGAAGTTCCTGCTGCTAACTTCAACCAGTCCTTCTGCGTCAGCCCATTTGTCTTAATGTTTTAAGCTACATTGTATGCAGCCAAGTCCTTCTTCACGTTGGTAGTTATCTATCGTTTGTGTCTTTATTGATGCTGACTCTTTGTTAAGCTCTGAGGTCCTCAGAAACAGGATTTGTGACTGGTCTAGTGCCATGTTAGGTTCCCCATAGGCAAGCTAAATGCCCCCTGATTTCTTCACGGGAGGATGAATGACTGATATTCGAAGAAACTAGCTAACAGTTACTATTTCCTTCCCTGGCCACTTTTTAACTAACCCTGTAAGCAAGCAATAAAATTTTCATTTCTGTCTCGCCTAGTCTAGCAAAGGTGCTAACGAGCCAGGAAACAACACAATCAGTAGAATTGGGAAGAAAATGAAATCAGTAGAAGCGAATAATCGATAACTTACCAAGAGAAAATCTAGAGGTGCCTTGACCCAGAGGTCAACAGGAGAAAGCTCGAGCTACCTCCGCCACGCCGAGTCCATTCGGGAACCCCCCCGGCACCCTTACCTGAGTGCGGCTTTGTCGCCTGGACGTTCAGGAAAGTGTCTGGTGGGGAACTTGCTTGAAGATTAGTAAAGCTGGGGGAGGCTTTGGCTCGACAAAGAGGCCCAGCATTACTTTCCTCTTTGGCTGGAACAAAATCAGAGGCAACCAACCCGTCAGAGCTCATGCCAACAAGAGATGACCCTTCTCATCAGACCCTGGCAGCCGGTCTGCAAACGTGGGTGCCGGGGCCCTGCCCTGAGTAGCTTCAAAGAATGTTCTATGAGACATGCGAAAAGGACACCGTAGTGGGGCGAAGAGAAACCGAGCAGGGATGAGATAAGCTAAAATCTAGTTTGCTTATTGTTACAAGTTCTTATTGGTGTGCGCTACACGCTCCCCAGTGCGCCAAATGCTAGGGCGTCCACGAGGCATCTAAGACGTGGTTTCCTAGGCGCTTAAGAGCTAGTTAGGGAGTCAAATCAGATGCTGAGGAAACAGTGACATAGCAACACAAGGATGCAAACTACGAACTCGGCAATCCGGGGTGAAAACGAGGCTTGTATCTTGCAGTTATACTAAATACGTAAGTAAATGTAAAAATAGTGTTTTGGGAAAGGGAGATCGATATGCGTACGACAGCCAAAGATGGCTCCAGGTAGGTGGAGGATATTTGTGCGGACTTGAAAACAGCAGGTTTTTGCTGAATGGAAAAGGTACTTCAAGTAGGAGAAAAAAGCACAGCAAGAGCAAAGGCAAGGAGGCAACATTGCCGGAATGATGGCATTCGTCGCCGGTAGGGGCAGGCCCTTTACTGCAGCAAACCGGAGGACTCAGGCTTTGTCTTGAATGCAGTGAAAAGCCATCGAGACGTTCAGAATGAGAAAACACGATTAAAATCGTGTTTTCATTCATCTATAGATATTAGAATGGGTTGGACATTGGAAGAAGTTCTTAGATGGGAAAATAGGTAACTTTTGGCAAAAATAGTTGAGTTAGAAGGGAAAATCGATTTGTGGGAAGACGATGAGTCCTGTGAAAGACACGTGTTCTTTTTGTTCACTGAGCAACCCTTCCTCTGGGAAACTATTCTTTCCCCAGACCCCAGGCCATACTGGTGGCCACACTCGTGGGACTGTATCAGGCTCCGGTCCCCAGCAGGAATAGGCATGGGACCCAGTCATGGCATCCTGGCCCCTTGGCCGCTGTGACTGGTCCAGGGAGTAAGCAGATGAGGCGAGTTGGGCCAGAGTCATTCTCTGGGATCGATATGCAGATTCTGCATCAAAGGAGTTTCTTTCTTCTGATCTGCTATGATGCGAAGATGTGAAGTCAGGGCCAATGAAAACTACTGAATTTGGCCAGCATGTCGTGGGAAGCGGATACGAGCAAGAGATTAGAGACAAGGAGATAGGTGGACAGATGGACAGACACCTACACGCACTGCACCCCAGTTCCAGTCCCCGAGGCCCTGATTTTCGCACCTCTTCTTCCTATTCTGCGGCCACCTCAGCATCCCCCCAAACACACGAACTTCTGAATCTCTGACTAGACGATAAGAGAGGATGAGGTTGGGGAGCAGCAAAAGGAGGCAGCGTAGAATAATAATTTTAACAGGTGCTTTACATACAGCGTCATCTATTTCTCACAACAACCCTATGAAGTAGGTAGCTTTACCCACATTTTACTCGCAAAAACTGAGGTTAGGAAATCTGGTCAACATTCCACGATTAGGAGGTGGCAGCGCTGGAATTAAATCCAGGCCTGTAGGCTCCAAAGTCATGCTCTTGACCACCACACGGTGTACTCTGCAAAATGACCTGGTTCACTGATGCCCGAGCTACGACACCATAAGCCTGTCAGGCGGCTATAGCTAAGGGGATCGTCAGGTGGCCTCAGGCACTTCCTTGGCCACCAGTGGGGCTGCCCTGCTCAAACTGAGTATCTGCTCACTAGTCCATAGAGTATCTTCTGGGATCCCTGTACATCAAGTCTTGCTGTAAATATTAAGAGGAGCTACGAAGGGAGAATATATCATTCCACATATTAATTATTGAATTTATTATTTAACAGACCCAATTCTAAGCACTGGGAATACAGCAATGAAAGAAAAGAAAGAAAACCCCTTTAATGAGAAATGCAGAATAAAGACAAATACTTTCCAATTCACCAGGTAACAGGAAAAACGTTCGTGCAATTAGAATCATCGCCCTAAATGCTGAGCAACTAGGGTCTGGCCTTCGAGGGGAGGGGGAGGTGGGGTCCCCACACACACCTTTTCTGTTGGCAGGATGGCTACTATGCTGCTCCATCTGAACACCAATAGGTGAGGTGCCTGGGAAAGAATCACAGGGTCACAGGGTCAACAACCCGTGCCATTATTTTACTATGGACAGTTGCAGCAGGTCCCCGGATGTTCTGATTTGGGGAGGGAAATGTGAGAGGGTGTACTCTTCTATTTTATGGCCAAGTATAAGTGACTCTTGAATTGCTCACGCTCTCATGGTCCCTTCACTAGTTCGGAATATCAATGTTCCCATCATTATTGCTTCCTTTTATCTGGAAAAAATGGTAATTGGATCAACCCTAACGCTACGAACGGGCAATTACTCTGTTCTCACCACGTCTGGCTTCTGTAACACTAGCCCTGTTCCTGTCCTGTAAGGTCATCTAAAAGCTCTGGCTGCAGTCTCTCTAATCGACCGGCAGTTGAGTGGATGAGGGCAGGGGAGGCGGAGGGCGCGGAGAAAAAAACCCGCAAACCCTACGGGGAACTTTTGAGAAAATGTTTGGACAGCATAACTCGGGGGTAAAGCAAGCCGCCACCCTCTGGCAGCGCTCAGGGCCTCGGCAAGAAGCACATGCCTGGGAAAGGGGAGGTCCACGTACAGCCACCAGTCCCCGGATAATGAACCACATCTCCCGGTTCCCCCCGCAGCCGCGCCGCCAGGTCTCCCCTTCCGGGGATGCGGTCCCGCCCCGCCGTTCCTCCCCGTTGCTAAGCGGGAACCAAAAAGGGGAAACTGTCACGCCTTTCTTGACCTTCGCGGCCTGAAAGGAGCCGAGGCGCAGGGCAGCGCACAGAGCTCAGCGGCGGTGCTGACTGAGAGCCTCACCCCCGGCATCCGCCCTCGCTGTTGACACGCATGCGCAGAGGCGCGCCGGCCAACGGCCCGAGTCTTGGCGCTTGCGCCGTGGTTCGCGCTGCACGCGGCCGGGAGCGGCCGCGCTACTGCGCAAGCGCCGGCGCCCTCCCATCGCCACCGTCGCGCGCTCTCTACCTAGCTTGCCCTGCCGTTCTTGCGTAGGGGGCGGGGCTAAGGATGCCTATTGGTCTGCTTCCGTGCCGGTCAGCGAGGTGAGTGCGCTGATTGGCGGCGGCCCGGAAGGTAGCGGGTTAAGGTGTAAACCCTGAGGAGGCAGCGTTTTCTGGGCTTCTCTCAGATTCTCTCTCCAGAAGCTTCTGCCGGTTCCCCCAGGTCTGGGTACCGGGCTCTGCATCGCGCCGCCATGATGGGCCACCGTCCCGTGCTCGTGCTCAGTGAGTTACGGGGAAGCGGGAGAGGGACGCCCTTTTGGCCCCCACGGTCCACACTCGTCAGGGCTGCCCCAGCCCAGCCCCGCCGCGGCCCGGCCGCTGCGCCTTGCAGCCATTCTCATTCTGGGAGCCGCTGCTCCGCTTTCCTGTCATCCTTCAACCCGGTCCCTGTCTTCCCAGCGCAAACGGCCCCCTGTCGCCAAGTCCCCCGGCTCTGCGGCCGCTGGCCTCGGGGCGCTCTTTCCCGCCCGGCCTCCCGTTCTTCGCCGCCCCCCGGCCCCTTCCCGGCGTGATGTTCAGCGTGTAGGCCAAGGAATCCCGGCTTCTTCGCTTGGCCTGACTTTATAACCTCGGTCCCTCCCTCAGTGGCGCCTGCGCCTGCGGCCTCGGCCAAACCGCTCAAGTTCCCGTCTGTGTCATTGGGGCTAACGGTATTCCCCCGTGGAGCCCCGTGGGTCAAACGACATGAGTAGATAAACTGCTTAAAAGAGGGTCTGGCAAGCCGCGAGTGGTGTCCTTGGTCACTTTTCAGTAACAGCCGTCTCGAATGTCCGCCTTGTTCCTGAAGTCGCTGCCTCCCTCGCTGGTCTGTCCGAGGTGTAGCTGCTCCCACGCTGTCCCCCGCGTCGTAATCTTTCCCGCTAACCGGCTTGAGTTTTCTCAGATCTCTTGACTGGTTCCCTTGACCCTTCGGGAACGTCCCAAATTTCTTTCTGAGTAATGAGTGCCACCTCCGTGGCCCTCCCCTGGTATGTTTCTCGTCTGCGTGTAACTTCGAATGCCACTGCAGGACCACCTAAGATGCCCAGCCAGCCGTTGGCCCTTGCTTACCGTCTTCTGTGTACAGGATGCCATTCAGAAATTTCATCCATGTTCTCTACACCTGGGAAATGACTGTTCTCAGAAAAAAATTTCAGCAAAACTGTTCTTTCTGATGAATCCATCAGAAAGGTTCGTAAGGGATTTTATTTAGCACCACCTGAAGTAGGAACCTGAATCGTGAGAGTCGTGAATGTGTAGATTGATTGGGACTGGATCGAACACTTTGCAGATTTAAATTGTAGGTAATGTATGATTTGGAGAAAAGAAAGAAATGAGCTGTGCTGGTTTGGTTATAAGCCACTGGCTTGTCTCCATCGAGAGGGCCCTGGGTGAGTGGGGCATTGTGAAGCCCTTTTCGGGTCTGCATTGCTCCCTGGCCTCAGTGGCAGTAACCAGTTGGGCTCCCCTAGTAAAGTATGTACACAGTTCTTACTGACGGTGAATGGGTTCCTGAGGCATCCTTCTGACATCCAAGCACGGAGCGACTAGATCTTGCGAACCGGAACACTTTCGAAGAGTGTGTGCGCATCCCACAGTATGCCGTGGAGGAACTATCAGTAATTATGCCGAGACTGTCACGAGTATGATTCTCCCCATCCAAGTAGGAAAATATGAACCCCCCAAACTCCCCTCTTTCATAAAGCAGAGATTGATGCTTTTTTTAGGGCCATTGGCCCTTTGAGAATCCAATGGTAGCTACAGATCCTCTTCCCAGACACAAATGCAGTGTCTCCCGTTTTCCCACGCAGCCTCAGGGCTTCACTTTCCCACTGAGGCCCATTCAGGAATCTCTGGCTGTGAGTCCTGGCTGTAAGAACGTGAGTGCTTGGTCAGAGGGAAAGTGACAACCATGATTCCAAAACTGAAGCGTCATGGGTTGTTCCTTAGTATACCAGGGGTTGAAGGAAGGAAGGAAATACGTAACCATAAGTAATGTTAACTTTTTAACGTTTTTTTTTGTTTTTCCATATGGAAGAGTACAGTAGTTATGCAGTTTTAACAGGTTTTTTTCAGGTGTAATTATACAGTAAGTTGCAGATATTTAAAGTGTACAGTTTGATAAGCTTCGATCTACATACACACTCACAAAACCTGCATGTTCGTTTTTATTTTCAAAGATTGGGGAACAAGTAGGTTGTATGCAATCCTGAACTGTTGTCTTTTGTCTTGTCTGTTTTAGGCCAGAACACAAAGCGTGAATCTGGAAGAAAAGTTCAGTCGGGAAACATCAATGCCGCCAAGGTAGCGTGTCTTGTGTAAAATGCGGTCGTTTTCCTCCGGCCTCCCCCGTGCTTCTGCGTCTGTTGCAGCTTGGCCGAGGGAGAGTCGACCTCCCTTCTTTCAGGTGGCTCTGAGGAGTAGGGAGCCCTCCCTCCGTGAGTTAGGCCAGGGAGCCCTCTCAGCATTGGCTTGTGCATAATTCCATGGCTGTATATTGTTTTATAATGTCTATTTGTGTTTGTCTGCTAGACGGGGTTGCTTGGGGGAGGACGTATTTATTATTAATTCCCTTTTGCATTCTTAGTCCCCACCGTAGGTCTCAGATAGGTATTCAGTATCTTTTGAATGAAATAGCCCTAGATCTGATTTAGCATGGTGCGGCGGCTGCTATCATGGAAAGAAATACTAGGACATTTCCGAACTGCTGGGAAATTAAAGCTCCAAAAGGCATTTCCCCTTTTTCCTTGAGAAAAATCATTTCTTTCTATGTCCACCCTGAAAGCATTCCCAGAGGGAGAAAACAGCAGAATCCAGCCATGTGGCGTACAGCATCTAAAGTGCTTGCCAACCCTACTTTGGAGGTGGTGTTGCTAAAACACTGGCTCTGTGGGTTACTCGTGTCCCTTTGCCTGACACACGCTCACACCGTCCCCTGGTCTGTGCTTACGTGTTTTACATTTCTTCCCGTAGACTATTGCAGATATCATCCGAACGTGTTTGGGGCCCAAGTCCATGATGAAGGTAGGCTGATCTCTTATTGAAACTTTTCGACCACAGATTCTTTTTCTTTTATCTGGAACACTTAAATACAACTTTTGCTTTTGTCCTAGATGCTTTTGGACCCAATGGGAGGCATCGTGATGACCAATGACGGCAATGCCATTCTTCGAGAGGTATGACTTCATTGCACTCTGACAGTCCCCTGAGGGACCCATGACGATACCCGTAGATGCTGACTTGTTTCTTAGGATTGCTGGAACAAACTACCACAAGCCGGGTAGCTTTAAGCAACAGAAATGCATTCTCATAGACTGGAGGCTAGAGATCTGACATCAGGTGTCAGCAGAGCCACGCTCCTTCTGAAGGCTCTCAGGAAGAATCCTTTGCCTCTTCTAGCTTCTGACAGTTGGCCATATCTTTGACATTCCCTGGCTTCCCAACTCTGTCTCCTTCCCAGTTGTCTCGTGGCTCTTTTCTGTGTCTCTCCTATCGTAAGGACTGCGGTGGTTGGATTTAGGGCCTACGCTAATATTCCGTTTGGTCTCATCTCGACTTGATTACAGCTGCAACGATCCTGTTTCCAAATACAGTCATGTTTATAGTTTCCATGTCCTTTTGGAGGACCCAATTCAACCACAACAATGTTGCTCCCAGTACATAAAAGACACTGTTCCAATCTCAGAAAACATTAATAGTTCACTTGGCATAATACATGTTCCCCCAAAAGAAAGAGACTTGGGAAGGTGGTTTACTTAGATATTTTGGGGGGCCACTTTTAAAACAAAGAAAGGGGGAATAAGTGTGGAAGTAAGAAGTGTTAGTGCCAAGCAGATGAGTTAAGTCTTCGAGTAGTGTTGATTCTAGTGGCAAACAACATTTTCTTTTCAGATTCAAGTCCAGCATCCAGCAGCCAAGTCCATGATTGAAATTAGCCGGACACAGGATGAAGAGGTTGGAGATGGGACCACATCAGTAATTATTCTTGGTAAGAGAGTCGAAAGTTGATAAAGAAAATTGAATTGAAATGTGGAGATTTTTGCCAGAAAATGTCATATTTTAAAAAGGAAATTACCTGTCCACTAATTACACATATTTAAATAACTTGTTGCTAATTATGCTCTACAATTGAGTAGACAATTGAATATTCATCAGTAGCATGTGATGAGTTGTGCAAATCTGTTTCAATAAAAGAGTCAATTCTTGTTGATCACAGTAAATTAAATTCTGTAAAGTCACCACAAACCGAATTAGCAAATGGTAAACTGTCACTCCCGGAGGAAACACGGGGCGAAGTTCCTGCGGGCCTCTAGGTCACATCCCGCAGCTGATAAATACGTGCCTTATTTTATGTGCTTTTCGTTTTGTTTCAAAGACACTTTATCTGATAATAATGTTGATTCATTAACATTGAACTTACGTCCAGTAGCACTATAACTTGTGCCTACCAAAGTTTATCCAATACGTTTTCTTTGTAAGGTACACCACAGCCCTCTTCACTTGAGAAGCCTAGACAGCACTTTAGCACTATGTCTGGAGCCATTTTAAACAGTGAACTCAGCAATAAAATGTACAAAAGTGTGAAAACCATGGCATAAATACAACATAACTGAACATGAAGGACTCCCGTTTACAGTGAGAGCTAGCACAAGGCAGAGTGCTGTCTTGCTTAGCCCCACATGGGCACGTGCTCATTGGGCGACTCAAGTTTTTGTCTCTGCCTGTGTCTGAGCTACCATGAAGGTGCTGCCAATACCTATTAGGGATTAGAAATAAATTTTAGCGAGTAATCAAATTGACAAATACAGAATCTTGAGAATGAGTCACAACTGTACAAGCTTTAGGGCTGATCGTCCCACTTCCTGTGGGATCATAAAGGATCGCTTCTGAAAACTTGGCATGGTGGTTTTATTTGTTGTATAAATTTCAAGTCGGTGAAATTTTCATAATGGAAGCATTCATTTTTTTTAAATCTGATTGCAACAACACAATGTCAGGAAATGAGAAAACTGTTTTAGAGATGCCAATTTATAGTGTTGACCCACACGCCTAAAGAATAGTTCTTACAACAAAATTATTATATGAGCTTCTGAAAAAGTGACAGTTTAAGTTATTTCCAGAATGTCTTTGTACTGCATTTTGAGAATGGTGAGCTGGGTGGGCAGTTTGCTTGAGTCAACACTAAATAATCGCATCTTTAGAGTCAGGTGTTTTGAGGACTGTGAGTTACGTGTGGCCAGTTCTGTGCTTTGAAGAACGACTTGGAGAGTGGGTGAGGGGAGGGAGAGTTCACGTGCTTTCTCGCCTCTGCTGGGGGATGGGCTTCAGGCATCAGGCAGACATTTCCAGCCGATGATGTTAGTTGAGTCTCCTGGAGACATTAGATGGATTAAGTATCCATGAGTCTAGCTGTCTTAGATATAGGTTGAATTTACAAAAAGCAGGAGGGAAACATGCCGTCACTGAAGACATCTTTTTTCTATGCTCCTACTCTGGCTTGTTTGATGAGGCTCACCCTTTCTATGTTTCCTTGTTCAAGCATCTTCTTGGTTATTTTTTTTTTTTCAGTATACATAATGATCACTTAGGAATGGGTATAAAGTATTGAATTCAAACATTTAGGCACATGTCAAAGGGTATTCACGTAAACTTTGGCACATTTGTGTAAATTTTAAAAATTAGTGCCTATGGGCAGGTAGCATAAGCAATTTGTGCAAAGGCTTTTTTCTCTTAAACTATTTTTTGTGAACAAACGTGTGTGTGTTAATTACACAATAAAGACAGGTTTTAAAAGCAGGGGACATTTTACCATTCATCACGCAGAGGGCACATGTTGTACATCTTCATCCGTATTCCAGACGTGGGGCTGTGTGTGTTTGTTTTTTGTGCCATCAGTTTAAATCCAAGATGTTACAATAATAACTCAACTTTCTGTTGTGTTTTCCTATTCTGAGTCTTTGAAAAAAATGTTTTCCTTTTGTTTAGAAAACTGCTAACAAATATATAGTTAGATCAAGAGAATAGGTAAATCCCAGGATCAGTCTTTGATCATTTAAAATACACGTGGGGAGGGTACTCGCTTTTTGAATTGGCTTGCACGCATTGTAAAAATTGGAGTAGTATTAACAGCCAAATGGCCCGGCTTTTTGGAAAATTTATTTTAGGAAGAAAGGTAGGGTACCTTTAGAAGCGTGACGAAGCCGCCTTGATATCCATGTACTTTTTTAAACATTGCGGCATTTGTATCCTGTTTTAGCGGGGGAGATGCTGTCTGTGGCTGAGCACTTCCTGGAGCAGCAGATGCACCCAACAGTGGTGATCAGTGCTTACCGAAAGGCGTTGGATGACATGATCAGCACCCTTAAGAAAATCAGGTAGTAGGAGCAGGGGGGCCAGCAATGGGTGGCATCCAGTATGGGAGGCCTGGGAGACTGATCTGTTCTGAGCTGGTGAAGGAAAGCCAGGCGTGTCACACACACTGTGGTTTATGCCTGTGTCATTTTGTGAGAAGAAATGGGAGAGCAAGACGAAGGGACAGGTAAGGGAAGTAAATGTTTTAGACAGTGACAGAGGGTACAAAGCAGACAAAAGGAGCTGGGTTTAATTATTCACAGCATATTTTGGTCACATGCTGTCTTCTGATTCCCATGTCAGGCGCCACCATGGGGAATGCGTAAACTCGCCTTCCGAGAGTTTAGATCCTAGTGGGGGAAGTTAAGAATTTAGGTAACTAATGATTCAGGACTGAAAATATCCTACCACCATGTACAAGTATAACTAGTTCAGTTTTAAAGCACTGTGAAGGGTGGTTGCCAGCAGTTTTCCATTAAAACCAAGAAGACGGAGACTAAAAATGCTCTTTGAAGCCGCTGTAGCAGTAACTGAACTTGCCGTTAGTCTCTTTGCTGGGTGCTAATAAGGTGATGAAAGGAAATAAAAACGCATGCCTTCCAGCTTCAGGGAATGTCAGCTAAGTGATGACGTGATGAGAAATGCAGTGCTTTTTGTGGGGGTTTTTTTGTTGTTTTTTTTTTTGTTTGTTTTGACTTAAAAAAAATTTGTCTAGAAAGTAAAATCTATCATGTTCTACCTTGTATGGTCGGATCGTTGGGTACATAGGTACCTAGTAATTTGCTGAGCTTTGTCTTGTACTTGCTGTTAGTAAATTACAGTAACGTCTTTATCTGGCACTCTTAGAGAACGAGGAGGTTGAGTGAAATTATTTTTATGATACAAGCTCTATAAGAATGTAGAGACTCCAGAAGGATTTATTGAGTGTGGAGGTGAATCAATAAAAAGCTCTTCTTATCAAGTTACAGCTACATGCATATCTCAGATAACGCTTTTGGAGCTATTGCTTCTTTCCTAAAATGCATAATTCAGCAACATTTAATGATGGCACGTTATGTGCCGTCCACTGGTACAAAAGGGAGTTCAGTGTGTGAAAATTTGGACAGATGGTTTCCAGAGACTTACGGTTATTTTTTATGGTTCCAAGTAGTCTCACCTTGCACAAGTGTACACTTTCGCTAGGGGAGATTAACACAGAAAACCAGTAAACGCCACATGCTTCACTGTGCAGTAATCAAGCTAGAGTAGGATCAGGTGTGCTGATGGGCGGTGCAGCCCGGTGCTGGTTATTAAAAGGAAGTCTCAGAATTTGCTAGGGGTAAGGTTTGAGACCAAAGGTGTATCAGCCCAGGTTGTAACCAGGATCCCTGCTGAGCACAGCGTCTGTTTCCCCTTCCTGTCTGCCTCAGCACCCCCGTCGACACCAGCAACCGAGATGCGATGCTGAGCGTCATCAACAGCTCCATCACTACCAAAGCCATCAGTCGGTGGAGCGCCTTGGCCTGCAGCATTGCCCTGGACGCTGTCAAGACTGTGCAGTTTGAGGAGAACGGCCGGAAGGAGATTGACATCAAGAAGTATGCCAGGGTGGAGAAGGTAAACTCTTCCAACCAGTGCTTTGGGGACAGATCGCTTCCCAGCATGAACCATCCCACTTGTGGGGGGAATAGGTTTAAATCAGAGCAAGACATCTTTATCATTAGAACTAGGAAGAGGAAGAATATTTGCTGCCTGGAAAACAGAAACTTGAAAAGGGAGGTATTCCTAACATAATTCCGTTACCTTCACTGCTGTCCCTACAGGGCCAGGAAGGGCTTCCTGGCGTCTCTGTGGTGGTGCGTTTGTGTACATACCAGCCGTGTGGTTCGTACACTGAGCAACCCACTTAGCTTTCTCCATCCCTAGGAAGATTTTAAAGGTAGCATTAAGAGCTTGCGGCCAGTAGATGGACCCCGAGCCTAAAATTCTGTGGGACTCTCAGGAAGTGGAAGAGATCTGAGCCCCTTTATTAAATCTTTGCCAATTGCTGAACTTCTGTGAGTCTCAGCTGACCTTCGAGTAAGGTACGAAGATCCAAGATTGGTGTGTTTCCTAGAAGGAAAAAAATATGATTGCAACAGTATTTATTTTTGAGGTTTGTGGAAGAAAGATACTTTAGCAACCTGAAATAGTGGTCCTTTGGGAAAGATGAATGTCTGGGAGGAGCTGAAAAATATCTCCTCCTGGCCGTGGCCTAACGGGGATCTTCTGCGCAGATACCGGGGGGCATCATCGAGGAGTCGTGTGTCTTACGCGGGGTCATGATCAACAAGGACGTGACCCACCCACGGATGCGGCGCCACATTAAGAACCCTCGCATTGTGCTGCTGGATTCCTCTCTCGAGTACAAGAAGGGAGAGAGCCAGGTAAGGTTCCTGGCCCCACACCTTAAGGTCGGCGTAAGAGTCCAGCTGCCCACGTGTCCGAGGGGAATCAAAAGGCATGTGTGTCACATTCCTGCTCTGTCTCAGCCACTGACCTATACACGTAACCTGATTCTTGCAACAGCCCTGTAAAATGGTTGGCACTGGCCTGCATTTCACGGATGAGGGCTCTCGAGCTCAGAGAAGCTAGGTTAATTGCTTGAGGAACACAGCTGGTCTCAGCCACATCAGGAGTTGAGCCCAGCTCTGTGGCTTCAGTCCCATGCTGCCGCGCCCTTACCTGGCGCGTCAGTAGAACGTGGAGGAGGAGGTCATTGAGGTTTGAAGTGCTAGAGTTTTCAGAGGGCAGGAGGCTCACCATGTGCCGTCAGCCTTGGGTAAGACAAAGCGATTGGAGCTCATCTCAAGGATGGGCAGCAGAGTCAGTGTGTGGGTGGGAGGGGTCAGAGCCTGCACCTCTGGGCCCACTGACAGGGCGGGGGCAGCATGCGCCCAGCGGCTGGAGACCTTTGCCATACCCTCCACTAACTGCCTTGTGATCTGAATTCCATTGTTTGTAATTGAAGGAGGTAAACCAGGTGATTGCTGGAGCCCAGCGGCCTGTAGAGGTGGGGCCGTGGCTTTAACGTACTCCCTGGGACAGGAGTGGGGAGGGGGCGGGAGTGTGGCTATTGGGACGACCCTGAAGAGCGTCACCAGTCCAAAGTTTTTCAGGTGGGGTGACTTTTCTTCACGCAGACTGACATTGAGATCACACGAGAGGAAGACTTCACCCGAATCCTCCAGATGGAAGAAGAGTACATTCAGCAGCTCTGCGAGGACATCATCCGTCTGAAGCCCGACGTGGTCATCACAGAAAAGGGCATTTCAGGTAGGACTCGCTCGTGTTTCCAGCCCGCTCTCAAGGCAGAAGACAGGGTGGGGTTCCCCTATGTTGGCATGGACCGAATGGAGTAAACGTGATGGTCGGGGTGCATTGAGGACTTTGGATAAAACCAGTCCAGAACTCAGGAGTTCTGGTTTTGAGCCCGACACCTCTGCTCTTGGGTTCGCAGATTTAGCTCAGCACTACCTCATGCGGGCCAACATCACGGCCATCCGCAGAGTCCGGAAGACAGACAACAATCGCATTGCTAGGTGAGTGAGCCAGATAAAAAGGTTCTTCCTTCTTCTGTGTTTCCACTTCGTCCCTTCATAATGCGGTCATTGCTGCCTGAAAAGGTGACGATACAGGATACAATCGGCCAGATCAGTTACAGGTGGAAATAGCCGGGCTTCACTGTCTGCCATCCCCAGAAGTCTTATTTAGTTCAGCCATTGGCTGCTCTGTGAGCCTCTTGTGCCGTGCTCCCAGCCGGTGGTGACCACTCGCTTGGTGGGGCCCCTTGCAGAATTGCTTGAACGAGCTCAGAACACAGCAGAACTGTCAGTTTTCCTGATCTGGTTCCTCAGCTGCTGTCGACGCAGTGTTAGCTTCCATTCGAGACTCCCGCACTGGCGCCTGTGCTCAGGCTCCAGTCGCTTTAAATGCAAATGCGTGAGAAAGGAGGTAAGTCTGCCCCAGCGTCCCATGCTGTACCATAGGTCCAAGTTGGGCCTTCCGCTTTTTTCTATCTGGATTCAGCCGTCGTGTGGTATGTACACGTCAGATTCGCATAAGGACTCTGTCCACAAACTATACTCTGCATTGTACCATACCTGGTTATAGGGGTCGTCTGAGGTGTATGAACACTTCTACTTACAAAGCCACGTTAAAGAAATTTCACATGAAAATGTATTTCGCGTGGTAGCCGAGATCTCTTGGGTTACGTAGCAAGGTTTCTGGGACCGCCCTTTCGCCCTGTTGCCAGCCACAGACCCTGGGGACTAGAGATGAGTAAAAGCATCTGAAATCAACAGGCCCCTCCTTTCACTAGAGCCTGTGGGGCCCGGATAGTCAGCCGCCCAGAGGAGCTGAGAGAGGACGACGTTGGGACGGGAGCGGGCCTGTTGGAAATCAAGAAAATTGGAGATGAGTACTTCACGTTCATCACGGACTGCAGAGACCCCAAGGCCTGCACCATTCTGCTCCGGGGTGCCAGCAAGGAGATTCTCTCGGTGAGTCAGCCGTGGCGTGCGGCTGGCTGAGGCGGCCGCTCCGTTTCTCGAGTTCCCCGGGGCACCCGGAGTCGCCCTGCTGCGTGCGTGCGGATGTGCCAGTGTGCAGCCACACGTCTCTCCCACCTGCCTTGCCGGCGTGTTCACACCTGGACAGCAGGTCCCCAGAACGCTCTCATCTCGTAAAACCGAGACACTCTGTCCTCCGAACAGTGGCCCATGGTTGCCTAGCCCCTGGCAACAGCTGCTTTTCTCATTTTTTTAAGTCAAAATTACATCTTTTTCCTCAGTGAGTTGCGTAGTTAGTTTCCCAAGGGCACGTAAGCTAACTTCACAGAGAGACGCCCCACCCGCACCCCAGCCTTCTGCATTGTGGTCGGTGCGTTGGTCTGTCTCGCCCGGTAGCGATTCCAAGGACCTTTCTCAGCTGCCCTCCTTGTCGGTCTACTGAACTTGGCAGTCGGGAAGGCCTTTGGTGCCTCTGACCTGTTCCTGAGTCATCAGCTTTGGCTTTGTCCTGTTTGCTTTCTCAAGGAAGTGGAGCGCAATCTCCAGGACGCCATGCAGGTGTGCCGCAACGTGCTGCTGGACCCCCAGCTGGTGCCAGGGGGCGGGGCCTGCGAGATGGCCGTGGCCCACGCCTTGACGGAGAAGTCCAAGGCCATGACCGGTGTGGAGCAGTGGCCGTACAGGGCTGTTGCCCAGGCCCTGGAGGTCATCCCCCGTACCCTGATCCAGAACTGCGGGGCCAGCACCATCCGTCTGCTCACCTCTCTCCGGGTGAGTCCCCTCCCGGGTCCCGGGCCCCTGGGTGGGGCCCTGCCCGAGGGCGTGGCTCACCTTCGTTCCCTTGGCACCTCTTCTGAGTTTTGACTCACGTAGTGGCGGCGTCATTGTCTCTCGTGCTTTTCTCACCAATCCAGTCTCCTGGGTTTAGTTCTTCCCCCGATGCCCCCGGCCAGTGTACTTGTTCCCGTGGTCCCCACTAGAACTGCTTTCGCTTGTCCCAATTGCAGGCCCAGCACACGCAGGAGGGCTGCGAGACCTGGGGTGTAAACGGCGAGACGGGCACTTTGGTGGACATGAAGGAACTGGGCATCTGGGAGCCCTTGGCCGTGAAGCTGCAAACATACAAGACCGCGGTGGAGGTGAGGCACCCAAAGACACGCCGCGTTAATTCCCAGATACCCAGAAACCCGTGAGCGCGGTCCCATCTCAGGCAGCGGGTAAAGACGGCAGAGCACCCCGGAAGGTCTCCCGAGGAATCCCCTCCCCCGCCCGTCTTTGCTCGTGTGAAGCAGGGAACAGCACGAGCTGCACTCCTTGCTTAGGGGGAACTGCATTTGGCATTCAGTCCTGCAAAGGCAGCTTTAAGGCAGGATGGCGCCTGGGAGGAGCTGGGCGGTGTCCGAGAGCAGGCGGCCCCCCCTCCGCGCTGACCTGTGGCTCCGCTTCCCTCCCAGACTGCGGTGCTGCTGTTGCGGATCGACGACATCGTCTCGGGCCACAAAAAGAAGGGCGACGACCAGGGCCGGCAAGGCGGGGCCCCCGATGCTGGCCAGGAGTGAGCGCTGGGCCTGACGACCTCGGCGCACAGAGCCAACAGCCTCCCCCTTCCCTGAGTCGGTCTGCCAGGGACACTGGGTGTCTTTGTTCGGAAAGGGTCAGGTTGAGGGGCAGTCCCAGCCCCGGCTCGGTTTGCAAAAGGCACTGACACATAATTCTTCTCCGTTGTAAGCTTTCCATTTAGTTTGCTTCCGATGATTAAATCTAAGCCATTTGAGACTGTTGTTATGTGTTTTTCAACCTTAGGTCACATCTGTGCCTCCTGGCACACAGGGAGGAGGCAAAGCACCTTCCTGGGGAGGGAGGAGATGGGAATGAGGTCATTAAGTGTCTGCTTTTGCTTTCTCGGGAGACGCTGGCACTGCCGGGCTTAGAGCAGTGCTGCTTTGCATGCACCACACACAGCAGGAGGAACCTGTCCAAGCCAGGTATCCCCACTTGTGGCTGTATGCGGAGCACCACCCAGTGCGAGCTGGGGCCCAGGCGTTTGTCCTAAAGCACGCAGGACGCGTTTTTCACCCTGTGTCCTGTCACTTTTAGGTCCTTCCTAGTAGCCCTCCTTGTGGGCGCCTCTGTGTCTCAGCCTGTGACAGTCCCTCCAGTGTGTGAGGTCAGCGTGCGCTCCGTAGTCTAACTTCCAAAGCCTGAATTTGACATAGCAAGTAAAAGCCGCTCAGGCCGCTTCCTGCCTGGCGCGAGCCCCGATCACTCCTCAGGTTCCACGAATGCAGTTTTGCCACGTTCTCAGCTCTGCTCACAGCTCTTCCTACCGTTAACTAACTAGATTTCAGCCAAATTCTGTTTCCCCCCCCATAAAGCAGCATCTTTTGGGTGATGAGAGGCGTGACTTGCTGGCTGCTCAAACCTCTGTTCTCAGCCGAGACTTGTTTTTATTCCCACTCATCAGGTCCTGAGAGGATGCAAGTGCTACTTTTTTCCTCCAGAAAAATGAAAGTGTTTGAGAAAACATGAGTTCTTCCTTAGAGTCGCCACTTGGGGAAAAAAATGAAATTGGATGTCTGTTGTATTCATTACATCAAAATTCATTCTGGGAAGCAGAAAGGTTTAAGTAGACAGTGAAACCTTAAGAGTACTAGAAAACATTTTAAAAATATATCGGGGGAGGTAATAAATGCAACTACATTAAAAATGTGCGTGGTGAAAAGAACACAAACGGGGGAATGTTGCAACAATAGTTAATTTCTCGAAAGAACATTTAGAACTTGGCAGTCAAGAAGATGGGGCCCATCGAAAAATAGGCGAAGCGTATAAATAGCTCCAGAGAAGCAAAAATAAATGACTGCAAAACATGGAGAGATGCTTAACCCTCATTCAGGGGAAATGTCAGTCACGTTTGGCAAACGCTGGCAAAGGCGTGGGGGATGGGTCTTCAAACCCAAGGTCCGAGTGACAACCGATGAGCCTCAGCGGGCCGCTTGGCCTGGCAGCGCCCCTGCCGGAGAGTGTCAGTCCTTGAGGTTTGGATACAGGCGTGAAATGCTGCAGGGACCGGGGTGCTCCTTCCAGCATGGTTTGTCGTGGTCAGGTGTCAAGGCTCCCGAGGTTCAGGCTGCGTACGCCCACGGGACACCCCTACAGCGAAGGACTCCCATGGCCAGAGCGCTGTGTGCACCGCGGTGCCTGGGTGGTGTCGGGCACGCGCGCGGGGCCGGTGTTCCCCAGGAAGGAACCAGGTTGCGTGGAGCAAGGTGAGACCTGTGGCGCCTTGGGAGTTTCGTGCGTTTATCCTCAGTGAAGATAACTCTAAGATGAAGCAAAAAGCCCAAGAACACTGTTCCTTCAGCCGGACCTGAGCTCCTCGACAAAAGGCACGTTTTGCTCTTATGTCCTGTCTTCTGAGGTATCTTTTCAGCTCTACCTGGGGGCTCAATAACAGACAAAAAGAACCTTCTAGAGTGTGTTATTCGCCCCCTGCCCCCGGATTCCTCCCTGCCAGTCATTTCACTGGGGTGCCATTTGGATCTTGGATCCAGAATCATGCCCACTGACAGGTACCAGCTGTTCAGCGTGACCAGTGGGGCCGGGGTGGCAGGGTGCCTGCGTATCTGCTGGGTCTGGGCTGTCTCCTCGCCAGCCCAGTGGGCTGAGGACTTCTCACCTTTCCCATTTGGGCGTCACCAGGGCCTGAATCTAGGTTAAGGGAGGCGGCCTCTTTAAGGACTGGCGAGGGCCCCGCCCTTTAAAGAGATCAGCTGAGCCTGTGGGTCACGTGACACCCGTGTCTCTTCCTCGCTGTCGCGAGGCTGCATGGGCAGCTGGGAGGGTTCTTGCTGGGGCTGGGGGCGCTGCGCCCCCGGCCCCTTGCTGCTCCTGAGTCTTCTGTGGGCAGCCCCGTTCGCCCTGTTGGGGGAGGAGACCCGCCAGGTGAGCGGCCTGAGTGGCAGCGGTCTCAGGAAACGCCGCCCTGAAGGGTGGCTGGAATTGGGCCACCAAGGGCAGGGGAGGGGGGCCTGCACAGGGAAGACCTTCCACCCGGGCTGGGGACAGCCACGGGTCCCGGGACGGGGTTGTGCGGGCTGTGGGCAGTGCGGGTGTGGGGCCTCCTGTCTCCTGCTGAGGTGCGGCCCCTGACTCTGCCCATGCCCGGGCCGTGTCGGCTCTCCCTGTCCGCTCTGTGCCCCGATCTCTTCGGCCCCTCCACCCCACCTCTGCCCTCCACCAGACTCCCTTAGCACCTGCGTGAATTTCTCTCGTCTAGACCCCTGAGGTCCCACCCTGTCCCAGCATCCTCCAA
>NW_024352789.1:166109-166519 GCF_902729225.1 Pteropus medius
CGTTCCAGGTGTCTCTGGAGGTCATCTCCGACTGGGCGGGCCCCCCCGAGAACCTGCTGCACATCCGGGCAGTGGGCACCAACTCCACGCTGCACTATGTGTGGAGCACCTTGGGGCCTCCGGCAGTGCTGCTGGTGGCCACCAACACTCCCCACAGCGCCCTGAGTGTCAACTGGAGCCTCCTACTGTCCTCGGAGCCTGATGGAGGCCTGATGGTCCTCCCTGAGGACAGCGTCCAGTTTTCTTCTGCCCTCGTCTTTACCAGGGTGAGGAGGCTGCAGGGGAGCTGAGGGGCAGAGGAGGGAGTCATCGGGTTAGAGGGAGGAGCTGCTGGCTGGGGGGTGAGGTAGAGTCAGCTGTGAGAGCCTGGGGCTGGGGGCCAGTGGGGGGCGGGGTCCGGGGGCGCGGGT
>NW_024352789.1:170306-189381 GCF_902729225.1 Pteropus medius
GCCGGGCTGGTGCGCACGCCACGCGGATTAACTCACTTCGATTCTCACAGCTCCATTTTATAGCTGATGCAACAGAGACCCAAAGTGGTAAGTAAGCTGCCCGTGGCAGAGAAGAGGGAGTCCAGTCCTGACACTGCTGCTGGCTGACCTGAGCGACTCCACCCTGCCCCCACGTCTCTTGTGGTTCCCTCTCTACAAAATGGGTCAGACGGACCAGAGAGTCGCTGAGGCTTCTTCAGCTCCCGCATGGTTCTGACTGCTTAAGCCAACTTCTACCTGAGACCAGCATTCCCCCGAGAGGAATGGGAGGTGCAATTACCTGAGCGGGAACATTTATCACCGGAAACACCTCCCGGGAGAAAATGCGGGACTGCGTGATGGTCAGGGGGCTGGTGGGACAGGGGAGCACTAGGCTACAGTCAGTAACAGGACAGACTTTAGCTCGGCGGGGAGAATGCTTTAGCCGTTGAAGCTGCCTGGAATTGTATGTTGAAAGTGATAGATGGAAGTGTATTAGGGAAAAAGTGGAAAGACCGGCATATTTGGCTTCAGAAACTCATAGGTGAGTTTCTAGTTCGTTAGCGGTCCCCGTGAGAACACCCCTGCAGGTTTCAGCTGACCAGTTTCTCAGGGAGAGTAACGAGGTGCCCTTGAGAGCTGACGTGCCCTTGGTCTGTATGAGCAGAAGGATGATCAATACCCTTGACCAGGCCCCTTCCCTCATTTGACCAGCAGGAGAATTTCCTGCCCAGAGGGAAGGACAGCGAAAGGATCAGGGCCACTTAGCAAAGGAAACGCGGGTGGGGAACATTTTGTCCGAGGCAATTTCAGAGATTAGGGTCAGGACAGCAGTTTTCAGCACAAGAAAGAGGGCTTTCCAATAATCGGGACCTTTGAAAGACGAAAGACGCTGCCTGATAAAGAACTGAGCACTTGGTCACGGGTTGTTCAACTCGAGGCCAGTGGCCCCCTGACCCGTGTCACAGAGGAATGGCTGCCATGGGTGGGAGGCTGGTCTGTGCTACCCTTCCAGTTCTACATGGTGTATGTGTCTCCCAAACCAACTTCCTGTGGGAAGACCTGAGCTGACCTCCTGCTACCAGGGGAGGTAAGGAGCGAGGGAGAAAGTGGACTTGTCTTTCCAGGCTGCCTGTGTGGGCTGATGCAGGGTCCAGAAAGCCCCCGGCCCTGGCCGATGCAGGATCCAGAAAGCCCCTGGCCCTGGCCGTCCACACACTGAGGCACCTGCGGCCTGTGGCAGCATGACCTCCCCTGTGCCCCGCCCCCGTCCCCGCTCTGATTTACCGGGAGACTGCGAAGAGGCCGGTGAGCAGCGGGAGCAGCTTGAGGGTGTCTTGGGGCAGGTAGGTGGACAGCACAGCCAGGTTGAAGAAGTACAGGATGAAGAGCTGGACTGACTGGGCCACATACTGCCGGTGGATCTCCACCTCCCGCCGCGGCTCGGCAAAGGGCCGCAGGGCGGAGAAGCACAGCAGGCTCAGCCCGTACACCAGGAGGCCTGGGGGGCAGGGGGTGGGTCAGCAGGGCCAGGCCAGGGCTCCCCACAGTGCGGCTGGAGGCCCAGGAGGGGACAGGCAGGCAGGGGGGGCGGGTGCGCAAGGCCCTGGGGGGCCTGGCCGAATGAAGGGAAACCATCCCGCTCCCCAGCCAGGCCGGCCCTGCCCTCGGCCCAGTCCCCAGGGGCCCCCTCCCCTGTCACAGGGCCCGGGCTCACCCAGCACGATGGGGAAGGTGGCGAAGACCCCGCAGCGCAGCGTGTAGATGAGGCGGGAACTCATGGTGGGCAGCCGGGGGGCGTCGAAGGGCAGGAAGGTGTAGGCCCCGTACAGCAGGCAGGGGAAGAGGACGAGGGCGGCCGCCACCGAGGCCACAGCCTTCAGCCCCTCCTGGCCTCCGCAGCTTCCGCAGCCCCTGCAGGTGCGGCTGGGCGGCCTCGTGGCAGCCTCGGCCCACTTGCGCTCCGGCAGCTCGGGGGGCCCGGCTCGGGGGTGCAGGAGGGCCCGGCGGCGCTCAGCCTCGCCCGCCTCACAGCACAGGGCGACGGCCTCCTGGGGCCGCCGCTCAATGCACTGCAGGTCGATGGGCACGCAGGCCCGGGCCGCCTTCTCGGGCAGCGGGTCAGTGTCATCCTCTGGCAGGCCCTCCGGCTTGCTGGGCGGCTCCACCTCCAGGAGCTCGGGCTCCAGGTTCCGCCAGCCGGGCGGGTCTGGAAACGGAGCACTGGGCTGGGGGCCGGTTCCCCAAGGCAGGGTGGCAGCCTCACTCACAGTGCTGTCTAGACCATCCTCAGTCCCCTCTCCAGCTGCGGGAGACCCGGCTGATGACTCCACTCTGGGGGACTCAGCGCCAGGGGACTCAGCCCCGCTTTCCCCCTCGGGCTGCCCGCCATTGGGGACCAAGGCCTGGGGCGCGCTCTTCTCCGGGGCCTCAGACCCCTTCACCTCCAACAGAGCCAGGGTCTCGGGTTCCGTCATCCTGGGGCCTCGGTTCTGGGGTCTACCGTGAGGTCATGTCACCCTGGAGGTTAGCAGAGGTAAGTTTCGTCAGAGGGCCCCGTCCTCTGGCCCTGAGGACGGGTGGACGAAACTGGAACTCTGCAGGGCAGCCAGTCTCGTGGGCTTTAGTCCCCTCGGGAACCTTTGGGAGGACATGGTGAGGCGGAAGGTGCTGGAACAGGGAGGTGGGAGAGCAGTGAGCAGCTGACATGGAGACACCCTTACGACATCGAAGGCCATCCAGCAGGGGAGGGTGAGTCCGGGGGCACAGGCCTTTGGCTGGGCCAGCCCCCGCCCACGCCTTCTACCCCTCCACCAAAAACCCCGGGGTCATGGCCACCCCAATGCAGGACCCGGAGGAAGGAAAGGTACCTAGAGCTTTGCCCAGAGTTGCCACCTACTGAGGACCTCCTCAGGGACACAGAAGCCTCCTCCTTCACCTTCGAACCTCCCCTTCTCCCTGCAGACCCCGCTCAGACTCTTCCTGGCAACTGATACTAGTGATTTGCCAACAGATCTGTCCCCAGGAACTGGCGGCATGAGTACACCCTGTTTTATCGTTCGAGCCTGGGTACTTGGGCAGCTTCCAAACTCCTCACAAGCCCACCCTGGCCAGCTCCAAGGGCCCGGGTCTGTGCACTCTGCCCTCCAGGTCCCGTGGCAGCTGCCCCCCTGCCTCCTCTCTGGTCTCTCCTCCCCCTGCCGTCTGTTCTGTCCCACTGCTTCTTGATGGGGCTGACCCCTGCCTCTACCTCCGCAAGGGCCCCCCGCTCCTTGACATTCGGATCTTTGACACCCTCTTACTTTCCATCTGGAGAGGCAGAGGGTCCTCACAGCGTCTGGGAAGGAGCCGCCCAGCTCCCTGCTGGCTGTGCAAGTATTCCTCCGGTCTCCCTCAAAGGGAGACCTGTATCTCCAAACCAGTCTGACCAGAGCAGGTGGAGCCCAGATTAAAGGGGCAGGTCCCGCCCTGCTGAATCTGCCGACAGAAAAAGCATGGGCGGAGGATGTCATCCCTCCGAAAGTGGGGGTGCAGCTGGGCATAGAAATAAGTCTGAGTTCTAGCAAATGGGAAGTGTGGGAGCTCCCAGCTCAGGAAGGCAGAGGGGGACCATGGGGTTTGTGCATCAAAGAGTGCTTGGTGTAGTTTGGACTACCCAGAAAAGAGTGGAATTTCTACACTTACTCATTCGGTATTTATTGAGCACCTATTGTTAGCTAAGGCACTATTCTAAGCACAGATCATCCAGGAGACAAGATAACAGGCAAGGTCTTTGCCCTTGAGGGGAACAGATCATAAAGAAGCCTAGCAACTAAATCAATAAAACAATTTCAGTGGGACAAACCTCTTGCCAAGGTGCCATTGGAGCTGAGATGTGAAGGGAAATCAGAGTGCTCCAGGCAAGGGGAGGGACCGTAAGCCAAAGGCCAAGGAGTAGGAAAGACTGGGCTGTTTAAAAAACAGACAGAAAGAAGGTCGGCTGGGACCAGAACCGTAGTGGCGTAAAGGGAATCTACTTCCCATTACAAGGAGTCCACAGCCTCTGCCCCCTAACACCTTGCTTTTTGGGTTTAAGGTCAAGGAATCCAAAGTCATCTTCCCAAAGGGAGTACCTGAGGCAGAAACGCGGGCGTGTGGCTTGTTTCTGCGGTACCTCACACTAAGGTTGTTTGGGCTTTGTGAGGTCATTTTGCAACAGATGGCTCACAAAAGTGACAGCTACATTGGAGCTCATCTTTGGATTGAAAATTCTGAGATAAAATACCCTCCTCAGACTTGTTCGTGGTGTTTTATGATCGAGTTCTATTTCACCCCTCTAAGCTGGAGGATAGGAAGGCAGTTAAGGCATCAAATGATGGGCAGGACAGTGTCTGATTGCTCATCTCCGTATGTCCAGAAGCCAGCATTGTGGCTGGAGGACAGCAGGTGTCCAGTCTATGTTGGCGCGACCGGAAATCTTGGGGAGGGGCAGCAGAAGGGCCGAGTCACGAACTGGATGGAAGGCCTCACTCATGTCTGGCCCTTTACAAGGAAACTTTCACAGGCATTTTTGTTTGTTTGTTTAAATGATGGGGAAAAGGGAGAAATGCAATCACTCAAACCAGTAATTTGAAAGACTCGGTTCAAACGGGAGGAGGGGGTGAAGGGGCAGAAGGGGGTGGCCTGACCACTGCAGGACAAAGCAAAGTCACGCTCCTAGCTCCTGGCATGAGCCCATCTGCCCCGATCCACCCACTGTCCGTTCTCTGGCAGCTGTATCAATAAAGTTTTTCGCAAGGGCTTGAAGAAGCCGGAAAGAGGCCATGCTGCCCGGAGTTAGTTCTGGCAACTTCCCGGGAGGGAAAGTGAGTTCCGCGAGATTTGGGAGCAGCACGCCGCTGGCCCGCAACTGTGCAGCCGCTATCGCGAGACTTGGCAGGCGGAGGAGGAGCTGTCGCGGGCAGCCGCCTCACAGCGATGGCGGCCGAGCAGGGCCGGCGGCGGTGGCTGCTGCGGCTGCGGCCGGAGACGGCGGTGCTGGCGGTAGCGGTGGGTGGCGGGGGCCTGTGACCGGGAGCCACCCCCGGACCCGGGCACCATGAGCCAAGGCCCCGCCGCAGGGGACAGCAGCGAGCCGGAAGCAAAGGTCCTCCACACTAAGCGGCTGTACCGGTGAGAGGGGCCGGGGCGTGAGTGCGCCGCGGAGGGAAGTGGGGGGACGGCGAGGGGCGGGGCCTCGGGCGGGCGGGGCCCGGGCACCCGGCTGGGGCGCGGGCGCGGGAGGAGGGTGCAGTCTGGCCGCGCGCGGGGGCGGGGTCCCGCGGCCCGGGACGGAGCCGCAGGGAGGGGTCGCGGCTGCGAGGTTTGGAGGGGCGCACGTGGAGGGGTCCCCTCCGCGCCGAGCTCGGCCGGGCGCCGAGCTTTGCGGATCCGGGGTGAAGAGCTGGGAATCGAGGGCCGCGGGGGTCGGGGTCAGAGGTGGGGAGGAACCGGAAGGGAATAGTGCTTAAAGCCCTGCGGGACTTCCAGGGGAGAGCCCTGAGCCGAAACCCGGAGAGCCACCTCTCCCCGTGTGACCTTGGGCCTGAGCTTCCTCATCCTTACACGGAGAGATTCGGATTGGATGCGCTCTGAAGTCCCTTAGGGCTCTAATTTGGGGGGAATGAATGAAAAGAAAGGCTGGAAGGCTGTGTGTTGGACTGGAAGGATCCGGAGTTGTCCTTAGGTCAGGGAGCCGGTTCCAGGCCCCTGGGGATTCCTGGCGCCCACCTCCCTCGCAGCCTCACTCCGCAGGCTGTGGCCAGGCAGCCTCCAGACTGGGTTCCTGACCTGCAGGGTGCGGGCACTCGCAGCATTTTCAGCCCTGCGCCCTGGGGACCAGGCCGGTAGTGGGCTCTCCCACCCTGGGTCAGCGGCTCTTCTTGGGGAGCAGCTGGCACACGGGCTCTAGAACTGGATGGAAGTAGAATGGAGTGCAGAGGCCAAGTCGAGCTTTCTGCTTTCCAGAAGGGAGCAAGGCTTGCGGGTTTCGCTTGGCTCAGGCTCGGTAGAAAAGGAGCATTTGCAGGAGAAGGCTGCCCCCTCCAGCCCTGGGCCCCGTCTTGACAGTGAGAGCCAGGGGTGTCTTGCCTTCTCTTCCCTCGAGTCGGCATTTGCCTGCTCTGGCTTCAGAAGACGTTGGGGAATATAGCCTACTCCATAAATAGAAAAGTGATCCAGCCCAGCAGCCCCTGGGCTCTGGGAGAGTGAGGAGTTGGCTGGGGGTGGCACATGTGCCTCGTCATGCTCCTGATTGTCAGAGCTGCCTGTCAGAGCAGTGTGTCAGCAAGATTCCTGACTTGTCCCCGGCCTTTGGTGATGACTCCTTTAGTCATTCTCAAGTCGAGTTCTTTCTCAAGCCACTGCCTTCACAGGACTGATTGATTTAACCTGATGTGTTTGCGTGTGTGGTTTACCAGTGTGCACATGGGTATCTCCGCCTGTAATTGTGCGTTGCTGGTTTTGAGCAGGGTGGAAATTTGAGGCAGAAGGTTTCTGTTTTTATTATTATAGCAGTGGTGATTGGTAGAAGGAATTGGGGGAGGGTGGTCTGATTTCTCTTCCCTAGATAAAGGTGATGTTAGACGATGAAACTGTCACTCTGAGCTTCAGTGAATTTGGGACTTTCCCATAATCTGTTTACAGAAATGAAATTCTGAAATGTTTAAGCCCCTCAGAAGAAAAAGCAGCTGGAGAAGGGATGCTGGAAGGGACACGAGCACCAATTAATTAGGCCAATTAACTAGTTTTTAAAAACACATTTCTTCGTTAACACCGTGCTAAGCCTGGGATTACAACAGTGAATGAGACACAGTCAGTTTTGCGGTTTGGGCTCTAAGGGAGATGACGACTTAGTGGAGGAGCTCACGGTCTGATGGGGAATGGACAAGAAAATGCTGAGTCCTCTCAGGTTTCAGAATTTGCAGTTCGAACTTCCTGGAGTAGTGGCTGTTAACGTTTTTGGGCTGAGAATCGTGAGCCCGTCTGTAAACACACACACCTCCTACATCCGCCCATGGCCCTAGAGTTAAAAGCCCCGCCCTAGGGACCAGGCTGGCATAGAGTGCATCACCAACAGCTGTCTGCCGCTGCCCCTGGCATCGAAGGCCAGGCTGGCCAAAAGGGCCGGCTCCCATCTCTAGGCAGCCCGGGGGGTTGGAGCAGTGCCAAGCTCTCGAGACTGCCTGTGAGAAGGCCTGATCACCTGCCATCCCACCACTCAGCTGGGCCTGGTGGGCACTTTGCCCCGGACGGGCAGCTTTTAGTGGTGTGCTCCCTGGGCCACCGTAGGGTGCTCGCCTGCTGTGGCCCCCTTTCCCTAGCCCAGGGGCATGTGTGTCAGTCTTGTGAAACACTCTGATAGTGTTGAGAATCATCACTCCCTGGTTTTGGTGGCTTCTGTGTCCAGACCTACACCTGATTCTCCTGTTCACACAGCTGCTGTCTGTCATCCTCTGGATTTTGCCCTTCCAGAGAAGACAGCTTCGTCTGGCACTTCTTAGCCATCCGTACTTTTCTCGGCCTTTCTCTCGGTGTCTGGAGTCTCTTCCTTTGCCTTATAACGGGAATGACGAAGAGTCACACTTATTGAGTGCTTACTCTGTACAAGCCTGCTGTGAATGCTTTTTGTGTTAGCTCATGTCACCTTCACAGTCAGTGATGGAAGAACCGAGACGTGGGCAGGCAGGTGTTTTGCCCAGGACCACTCAGCTGCTAGCATTCACTGGGATTTGAACCCGTGCAGTCTGGTTCCAGGGCCCACACTGTGCACTCGACAAACGGTTCCTTCAGCAGGATCCAGGAGACATCGTGATGCAGCCTCTCAAGACCCCCCACTTTCCCACAGTCCCCATTCCAGAGCAGAATTTTACACTAGGGATGCCATCACCAAAGGCTGGAGACGCACTGCCCGTCTCCTTCACGGCCGCGATAATAAGCTCTCCCGCAACAGTAATTCATCCGCTGCACCCTGACGAGGGCAGTGCCCCCCGTGTACCGATGCCGTGTGTGAAATGTTTCATTTGGTCGTCGCAGCAGCCCTCCGAGGTGGCTGCTGTGGTCATCTCCGTTTTTATGGGTGTGGTGACTGCTGCTGAGAGAGGTTGGCAGGTAATGAGCCCAGAGTTCCAGCGCCAGGAAGGCACAGCCAGGGCTCAGACCCGAGATTTTCCGCCTGGCATCAGAGCCTGTGCTTTTCCATTGGGAGAGCCTGCCTTCCCCCATCACGGGGTTCCTCCTCCTTGATGGGACATTTTGGGCGGGAGAGTTGTTGTGACACGCTGTCCTGTGTGTTGTGGGGTGTCTAGGAGTGCCCACTAAATGCCAGTAGCAAGCAACCCCTTTAGCACCCCGGTTGTGACAATGGAAGTGTCTCCATCATTGCCGGACGCCCCCGGGAGGCTGCTGGGTCAGGGTGTAGGCAGATCACCTCGTTCCGTACAGAGCAGTCTGCAGCCTCCCCATCTCCCCGCCCTCACTCCTTGGCTGCTCCTCGGGGCCGGTGTCTGGCGTCCTGGCGGACCATGCACACGGCTCGGGCCGCTCGCCCGTGTTCCCCTGCAGGGCTGTGGTGGAGGCCGTGCACCGACTCGACCTCATCCTGTGCAACAAAGCCGCGTATCAAGAAGTGTTCAAGCCGGAGAACGTTAGCCTGCGGAACAAGTAAGCTGGGGACTAGGCCGCAGACCCTGCACCCGGCCCCGCCACCTGCAGACACCTGTTCTCTCTCCCCTGGCCTCCTGTACAGCGATGGGCTCTGAAGTCCTGCCTTCCTGGGGCCGGGCATGGGGGTCCTCACGCCGTCCGCGGCTTCTGCATCTGTTAGCCTGGTGCCCTGAGAGTGGCATCTGAGTTGGGGAATTGGCTGTACCGCGTCCTGAAAGGAAAAGGAGAGGATAAAAGGCAGAGAGAGGAGAGGAGGGTGCAGGGCGAGAAAACGACGATTAAAGTTCGTACGGTCCTGTCTGTCTCCTGGGGCTCCGACTGCCTTCCAGGACGGCCGTCGTCCTGGGTCACACTGACCGATCCTGGATGTGTCCTGGGAGGTCCGGAGGTTTGTCGGCGGGGTGTTGGCAGAGGCCACCTTGCCCTCGGGCCTTGTGCGTCCCGCGAGGCAGGGGCCCCCCCCTCACGCTCCACTGCCTGCAGGCTGCGTGAGCTGTGCGTCAAGCTCATGTTCCTGCACCCGGTGGACTATGGGAGGAAGGCCGAGGAGCTGCTGTGGAGAAAGGTGTACTACGAAGTCATCCAGCTTATCAAGACGAACAAAAAGGTACGGGGCGGCCCCGGATCCTGGCAAGCAGCTTGTCTACAGAGGGGACGCTGCGGGGAAAAGACCCAGCTGAAGTGGGCGGGGTGGCTGGAGGCGGGGCGGGGAGATGGTGGGGAGGGAGGGGGTGCGTGGTCCCCAGCGGGAGGCTGAGCGTGTATGGTAGTTCCGAGTGAGAGTACATTTCTGTCCTCCATGAGAAGGCAGGGGTGCCCTGGGCTGGATTCGCTGCCCCCCCCCCACCCCCAGCACATCCACAGCCGGAGCACCTTGGAATGCGCCTACAGGACACACCTGGTCGCTGGCATCGGCTTCTACCAGCACCTCCTTCTCTACATCCAGTCCCACTACCAGCTCGAGCTGCAGTGCTGCATCGACTGGACCCATGTCACCGATCCCCTCATAGGTCAGTGGGCTGGGGAGCAAGCTCCCGTGCCTCCACCTGGGCGTGCGTGGCCCTCGAAGCTCGTGGAGCTTGTGACCCAGCCAGGCACTGAACCTTCCAGCAAGACTTGCAGGTGTTCGTGAAGCTTGGATGTGGGCGGATCGGAACACGAACTAGGGTGAAGACCCAAGGGACAGAGGCCTCTGGCCTGGGATGGGGGCCGGGCTGTGGCGTGATCTTGGCCAGGGCCGGCACGCCTGTCCTCTGCATCATCCCTTTGACCGCTGCGGGTTGCGCGCCCTCCTTCAGCATGGCGCGGTCTCTCGGCCAGGGCACGTCCTGGCGGCAGAGCCTTCCCTTTGTGTCCGGCTGGCGGCCGCCCTTCAGGGCCCTCGCCCTCTCCCGACCCCCTGCTCTTCACGCCCCTCACCGGCCTGTGGGCATTCTGGGTCACATGGGGGTCGTGGCCTGTGCGGCGCATTTGGAAGTGTTTAAACAAGCTGCGTTCGCCCTAGGCAGATCCATGGCCTTTGTGCCAGACGCCAAGGGCCAGCACCCCGGAGCGATTAGGGACCCTTAACTTCCGGTTGGTCCCTAGACCCTGCAGCTCTTCTCCCCGCTGGTGTGTTTTCCACTCGGCCAGCTGTGAGAAGTCACGTAGAAAACCTGAAAGGCTTTCTGGGGGTGGGGGCATAGCAGAGCATGGCTGCAAGACCCAGTGGCGGGACGCTGGTCTCTGGAGCCAGGCTGGCCCTTCCGCGCCTGCTGGGTGGCGGGTGACCTCACTGTACAGTGGGATGACTGAGGGGTAGCCTCACGGGTGCTCAAGGCCAGCGAGGTTGACCTCGGGAGACACTAGGGCCCATGCCTGGCACCCAGACACCGCCCCTGGCCATCTCCTTCCCAGGCCACTTCCCTCTCCGGGGCGGAGGCCGAGCACGGCCCTGGCCTCGTCCACGCCGCGCTACTCCTGGGCAGGTCCCCCCCCCTTCTTTTTAGGAGCCTTCTTGTTTCGACCTTCCCCGTGACCTTCCCCACGAGGAGCTGTCCCAGTTGAGGAACCCAGCCCCTGTTGGCCAGTCCCTCGCCGCCCTGGGAGCGAGTCTTCTCTGTCCCAGAGATAGTGCTCTGAGAGCCTGGGCTCTCAGTTCCTCTGTCCACCTGGGTAGGTGTTCCCATGGGCGCGGGACGCGGTGTGGGCTCACGAGTCTCTCCCTCCTTCTCTCAGGATGCAAGAAGCCAGTGTCTGCCTCAGGGAAGGAGACGGACTGGGCGCAGATGGCATGCCACCGATGTCTGGTGTACCTGGGGGATCTGTGTAAGGGTCCAAACCTGCGTTCCCTCTGTTTGGGGCTCAGGACAGGCTCCAGCTGCCTCCGAGCTTGGTGCCCCTGCATCCAAGCCGGGCGGAGCTTGGCCTCTGAGCGCTTCTTCCCGTCGGCTGATGCTGCCCCTTCCCTGCCCGTCTCCTCGCGAGCCGGAGAGGGCCAGTGGGCGCAGGGAGGGAGGCGCGTTCGAGCTCTCAGCAGTGGCCGAGGGAGATTTTAACTTCTTCTTTGGGGTTTTCTTTTCTCTCTGCTGGGGGAATTGAAGTCAGGCCCAGGGCGGACTTACTGGCTTGACAGATGGTTCTCAGAATGGGAAAGTACTGACTCTGTGGCCCCTGGTGTCCAGTCCCCATAGACAAAGGGTCCTCAGTGGCTGCTGCTGCGTGGCTGTTGGGCACGTTGTCTCTTCCTGCCCCGAGGCACGTGTCGTCCTGCCCCCTGCCCACCCCTGGACCCTCGGAGGCGGCTGTTTGCCGTGAGGCTGACCAGGGTCATTAGTGGTGTGGCCTCTCGGGAATGAGCAGTTGCATCTGAAGCAGGCGTCAGAGTGTCCCAAGGAGCCGTGCGCTGCGGCCCGCCGTGGGGGTCGGGAAGAGCCTGCTTCCTTTGCAGACGCTGAGCGTCCTTTACACGTTGGCCTGAGCCGCGAGGAGGAGAGCATCGGGCAGTTCACCCGCAGCGATGCAATTTTAAGACTGCCAGAGGCCTCAGCGGCTCGCCTCTAGCTCAGTGTCCTCCGCCCGGGCTTTGGGGACAGCTCCTCGGGGACCCCGGAAGAGGGCGGTCTTCCTCACACGTGGAGTCATGGCGGTTCTCCCTCTCTCCTCTGCCCTGCAGCGCGGTATCAGAACGAGCTGGCCGGCGTGGACACCGAGCTGCTCGCGGAGAGGTTTTACTACCAGGCTCTGTCGGTGGCCCCCCAGATTGGTGAGTGGCCCCACGTGGGCCCCCCCCAGCCCAGCGGCATTTTCCAAGCAGGGGACAGTGCCAGCGTGGCCGGCGGGCTGCTCTCGCTTTGCCCGGGTCCTCCCCGCAGTCAGTCCGCTTGTGCTTCACCAGTGGCCTCGTCGCCCATGATGCACACTCAGGAGCTGGGAAGGTCTCTTGAGAAGGAGGGGACAGCGGGAGGAGGTCTGTGTAGAGAGGAGATGGTACTTCGTCTGGCCCTAGCAGGCACAGTGACAAGGGATGAGGCCCCACGACAGGGAGAGGCGGGGACCGCGTGTGGGTGGGACTCGGCACTGGGAAACGGGGCTGGGTAGAGGGGGCCCGTGCGGCTCTGTCAGCCTGGGAAGAGCCGCCGCCACTGAAGGCCTGGCTCCCTCAGAGGCAGGTTGGGCGGGGGCGGGCTGATTGGAGAGAGTCTGCCAGGAGTCCTCTGGGACTCCGGTGTCGCCTGCAGACCCAGCTCTCCTCCCCACGAGTCCTTTGATGCTGGGCTTTGGGTGGGCATGGTGGCTCCAGGCTGAGTGACGTCTCTCTCCCCAGGAATGCCATTCAACCAGCTGGGCACCCTGGCTGGCAGCAAATACTACAGTGTGGAGGCCATGTACTGCTACCTGCGCTGGTGAGCCCCTGCCGCCACCCCCCTGCCGGGCGCCCTCCCGCTGCTTTGTACACAGCCACCTGGATGTGTCGGCACGTGGGCAGCTTACATTGCTCTCCACTGTCTCATGCAAAGCACAGGGCTGTTGTCTCGAAGAAGGAAATATGTTTGACAGGGTTGATAAAACATGACCGAAGGAGCCTCGGTAGGAACCTCAGAACTGCAGAGCTTCAGGGCCCTGAGGGGACAGCGATGACAGTGGGGGGGGCTGACTTGACGGCGGGGTGGATCACAGCCTCCCCGATCTGACACTCAGCTCTTAGGATCGGAAGTATTCTCAGGGCTCCCGAAGTTGATCAGAGTTAGGTTACTGAGGCACTGTCACCAAGTGCGCGTGAGGCTGGGTGAACCAGCATGCTGCTGATTACGTGACAGGGAGACGGGACCCTCACAGGTGCCACCCGAGGGCCCAGGTCCCAGCACTTCTCAGGACAGGCTGTGTGGTGGCTCGGGCCTCACAGCAGAGGGTCAGGCACTTATGGCCTAGGGACACGCCTGGTCCTGCCTTAGAGCTCCGTGCGCCATGGCCTGGGGTCACCCGGGCAGGGGAGCCCATTCCCATGCCACCAGTCTGTGCTGTCACGCGGCCCCTCCACCTCTCAGTGCAGACGGCCCCTGTGCAGCCGCGGTCACCTCGGTAGGGTCGCCGTGTTCAGCGCCATTTTGTAGCATGTTCACCTTTCCTCATCCCTTCCGGGGAGCGCCCCTCGCTGCTCCCGGCCCCTCGTCACACTCCCGGCCACGGTTTAGGGCAAGTCGCTTCGGAGCACCGCGCACATCCAGGTTGGGGGTGCCCCTAAGCCCCACCCCCTTAGTGCCGATACAGTCCCGTCGTGTGGGGCTCGGCGCCGGGGGTCCCAGCTGGGCCGCTCCTGGTGCACCGTCTGCGTCAGTCACTGGCGCTTGGCTGACCCGGAGGCTGGTGCGTCTGCAGGGTTGGCTCCGCTGGACTCGGGCGTCTCCATGGGGCCCCTCCTCAGGGGAGACCAGCTTCTTACGTGGCAGCTTGAGACTCACCGATGAACGACCAGGAGACTGGAGGCAGAATCTGCCTGCCCCAAAGACCTGGGGGCACCTCCAGTGTTCGGTCAGAGCAGCGTGTAGCCCCCAGCACCCCTCCCGAGATTTCAGGGTCCGGGGAGATAGAGCCCAGTGTCAGTGGAAGGGATGGCCGAGGAATTCACGTGAATTCTTTCCTGGCCTCACTGTGTGACCATGGTGGTTCTAATGACAAGGACTTGAAGGTGCAGCTAGGGCTTTAGGCTCCATATGAAGCGGACTTGGGATGGGGGCTCGGCTCTGCCACATGTTGGCTTGTGACCTTGCCACCGTGTTCCATGGCTCCATTTCCCCATCTGTACACATGGGCAGTGGTGGGGTGCGGTGCTCAGTGTATGTTTGTGTTTGAGTGTCATGAGGACCAGCTGAAATTGTGCGTGCGAGCGTCCTTGCCCATAGTAGGCGCTTGTTAAATGCTCCCCAGTGAGTAGTAGTCAACACTTTAAAGACCAGGGATGGTACGTTTCGGGGGTAGCGACTAAGGTGTCTGGCACGGAGTGGGACTGTATCTTGTTCCCATGTGTGTTGGAGACGTGGGCCTCGCCCCTACCCGATGCATCTGGAAGGCGCGTGCGTGTGGCCGGGGAGGAGCACGCGTGGAGGGGAGGCTGGCCCAGCGCCCTTGCCAGCAGCGTTGCCCCTGGAAGCCCTGGCAGGGCCACAGCACCCCCGCCCGGCCCTGCCAAGGCTCAGCGGCCTCCGTCTCCCTCAGCATCCAGTCGGAAGTGTCCTTCGAGGGGGCCTATGGGAACCTCAAGCGGCTGTACGACAAGGCAGCCAGAATGCACCACCAGCTGAAGAAGCGCGAGGCGCGCAGACTGTCTCCCGGCCGCAAGCGGTGAGGGGTCCGGGGGGCTCTCCGCGCAGTCGGCGCAGCGGGGAGGTGAGGGTTCCGGGGGGCTCTCCGCGCAGTCGGCGCAGCGGGGAGGCCACCTGCCGCTCACCGCCGCCTCCTGGGCCCCCGTTTCAGATGCAAAGACGTCAAGAGGCTGCTGGTGAACTTCATGTACCTGCAGAGCCTGCTGCAGCCCAAGAGCAGGTGAGGGCAGCGCGAGGCGCCTGTGCCCTGTGAGCCGTGGGGGCGCCGGCTGCCTCCCGGGGTCCCCAGCCAGCTCGCCCGTTCTCAGCCTCCCTCGCTGTTTCGCCCACGGGTTCTGGGCCCATTCTCCCGGCAGCTCTCCCTCTGGTACGGAGTAGGCTCTGGCCAGATGTTGAAGGAGCCACCGAACAGAAGCCCGCCGGTGCTGGCCCCTGCCGCCCTCTCCCGTCCCCCATGGGACCCCCTGAGCCCGTGCGTGGTACTCCCTGCTCTCTGCCCGCCCGGGCCCCCATCGCTGACCTCCACTGCCACTCCTGCCCTCCTGCCCTCCTGCAGCTCTGTGGACGCCGAGCTGACGTCGCTTTGCCAGTCGGTTCTGGAGGACTTCAACCTCTGTCTCTTCTACCTGCCTTCGTCACCCAACCTGAGCCTGGCCAGTGAGGACGGGGAGGAGAACGAGAGCGGGTGTGCCTTCCTCCCGGACCTGCTCATCTTCCAGATGGTCGTCATCTGCCTCATGGGTGTGCACAGCCTGAAGAGAGCAGGTGCCTCTGCCTGGGTCCCTCCCCTGCCCGCCGACTTCCAGGACCCTCGCCGGTCTTCCCTGCAGCTGCTGCTTTGTAAACTCCCTCCCGCAAGCTGCCCTTGCCACCACCGTGTCACGTGTGTCACTGCTGGGCTGGGGGAGGGTCGGGGATGGGGCCTTGCCGGTCAGGAGCTCCTGGTGAGTGGACGAAGGCAGCCACGCATCCCCTCCCCTGCTCACCCCTCCCACGAACACACCGCTGAGGCCAGGACCCGGGTGGACAGGGTCAGGTGTGCAAACCTTCCAGGCAGAGGTGAACGCGGAGCAGGGTTGGGGAGCAGGGAGGACACAGGCAGGGCTGGGTGTGAGGGTACTGGGGTTTCGGGGGGAGCCTTGTGTAGACAGCAGAGCCAGGGCGGGTGACGTGACGAGAGCACGTGCTATGTGAGGAAGCGCCCGGGGAGCCGGCGCGTCCTAGATCAGAGGATGGCGGTGCAGAGCCCAAGGGACGTCTTTACCTCAGAAGCAGCTTTGAGAGGTGGTCAGACCCTTGGAAAGGTCGGGACAGGGGAGGCGGGTGGGAGTGGCCAGGGCCCCAGGCCCCTGACGCGGGGCCCTCCCGGCCGCAGGGTCCACGCAGTACAGCGCAGCCATCGCCTTCACCCTGGCCCTGTTTTCCCACCTCGTCAACCACGTCAACATACGGCTGCAGGCCGAGCTGGAGGAGGGCGAGAACCCGGTCCCCGCACTGCAGAGCGACAGCACAGGTGCGGGCGTGGGCGTGGGGATCCGGGGGGCACACAGGCGTGGCCGGGGAGGTGGCGTCGAGGGTGTCTCCCCGCTCCTGGCCCCCAGTTTGTCCCTAGGCCCCACCTGACGTTCTCTCTCCACAGACGAACCCGAGTCCAAGGAGCCCTTGGAGAAAGAGGAGGGCCCGGGGCCCGAGCCCCCGCCCGCGGCACCTCCAGCCAGTGAGGCCAGGAGGAGCCGCAGGTTGTCTCGCCTCTCCTGCCTCCGGCGGCGCCGCCACCTGCCCAAAGCTGGGGATGACAGTGACCTGAGCGAAGGCTTTGAGTCGGACTCGAGCCACAACTCGGCCCGGGCCAGCGAGGGCTCGGAGAGCGGCTCCGACAAGAGCCTCGACGGTGGAGGCGCAGCCTTTGACGCCGAGACGGACTCAGAAATGAACAGCCAGGAGTCTCGGTCAGACCTGGAGGACATGGAGGATGAGGAGGGGACACGGTCCCCAGCCCCGGAGCCCCCTCGGGCCAGGTCGGAGGCTCCCGAGTCCCTCAACGGCCCCCTGGGCCCCAACGAAGCCAGCATTGCCAGCAACCTGCAGGCCATGTCCACCCAGATGTTCCAGACCAAGCGCTGCTTCCGACTGGCCCCCACCTTCAGCAACCTGCTCCCCCAGCCCGCCGCTGAGCCTCACGCCCTGGCCAGCTGTAGGCCCTGCGTCAACGGGGACGTGGACAGGCCCTCGGACCCAGGTACTGGGCAAGGCTCCGGTCCCCGCTTCTGTCCCACTGGCACTCGCTGAGGGACCCCTGCTCTCTGGCAGTTCGTCTGCCCCCACTCCCAGCTCCCACCCTGTCTCGTGGTTTTATTTGGCTCCCCTGCACCCCGCCCTCTGGGTTTGGGGCTTTCCTCCGCACATGACAAGTGTGGCTGTGCCCCTCCCTCCCGCCCCCCTGCCCAGCGCTATCCCAAGTCCCGCCAGGGCTCCTGGAAGCTGGGAGAACCCGCACTCAGCAGGGCAGTGGGTTAGAGTGAGGCCTGAGGGTCTCCCCTGCACAGGGAGTGGCCGGTGGCGAGCGCTGGCTGAGCTGCCTCCTTGCCAAGCTCTGGACCCTGTCTTGCCTTCCTTTCGTGGCAGTTTGGTGCTGGACAGCTCCCCAGTCTCGGTGCTGGCCTTCCTCCCCCTGCCCCCCGGCCCGCTGTGCGTGCTGCTCCCTCAGGGCTGGAGCACGCTTCCTCTCGTGCCCCGAGCGTGTCGCTCGGTTAGTTCTTACTCGCCCTGTAGATGTTTTCTTAGTGACTCGGTCTGGACTTGCGAGGTGAGTAGGTGTCCTCTCCGTGGGCTGCTGCAGCCTCTGCACCTGCGCAGCTGCAGCCCTTCCCCCACAGTGGTCCGCCTTCCCTGCTCGCCCGCGGGCCTCCTGAGGGCAGGGCAGCTGCGTTTGTCCTCAGTGCCGAGCACGTTGCCCGGCCTGCGGGGGCACCGAGGAGACGGGATGAGTAAAAGCAGTGAGGAGGCCGACGCTCCGCTGGAGCGACCCGCCCAGCGTCTCGGAGCGTGTGAAGTTGGCGGGGCGGGAGCTGGAGGCCCCGCTGCTGGGCCCCTGTCCTCCCCCCGCCCTCCGTGTAGCCTGTGCGAGGCCCTTCGTAAATGTTGGTTGAGGACAGGTGTAGATCAGCCTCCCCAATCAGCCTGAGCCTAAAAGAATCATATTTAAAGTGGCACCAGGCTCTTGACTTACAAGCAGCTGTCTGGGAGGTGGTGGGCCCAGGCACGCTGGCAGGGGACAGTGATCCCTCCGCCCTCCTATGAAGACTTTTAGGGGAGCCCAGGTGAGTGAGGGTTGCCTGCCCAGTGAGCTAAAGCCTGTTGCCATGTGCCACTGGCTCACCCGCCTCTGTCCCCCATCCCCAGCCTCTGAGGACGGCTCTGAGTCAGAGGGGAGTGAGTCCAGCGGACGCTCCTGTCCGAATGAGCACAGCATCCAGGAGAAGCTGCAGGTCCTGATGGCCGAAGGCCTGCTCCCCGCCGTGAAGATCTTCCTGGACTGGCTGCGGACCAACCCTGATCTCATCGTCGTGTGCGCGCAGGTGTTGCTGCAGCCCCACCGCCCTTCCCCAGGTCCCGGGGTGTCAGCCAGGCTGGGGCAAGAGTCAGTGCAGCACCTGCTCGCGGGGCTTCTGGGCTCTCTGCAGGGGGACGCCTAGGCACGACCGTGGTCCTGGGAGAGCCTGTGGTCCGTGGCGCCCCCTGCACGGGTAGGAAGTGAGGAGGCTGCGTGTTCTGCGTCGCAGTTCAGTGCTGGGCGAAGCCTCCACCAGGGGTGGTTGTGGTGCGAGCGTGCGTCAGCGTCTCAGGAAGGGTGCCGTGCTGGGTACTGACGAAGGAGACAGGTGTGGGGCTGGCGGGGTTTCCAGGCAGGGTGTGAAGGAGCCCGGGGTAGGGGCAGGAGGCCGGCTGGAGCGAGGGCGGGCTCCTCCCCTTCGGTCTTGGTTTCCATCTTGAGCCTCTGGTGTCCTGAGGCTTCTGCCCCACTTTGTTCAGGTAGCACACATGTGCTGCGGGAAGACACCCTGTCCTTGCGGGTCCCCCTCGTTCCTCAGCGGGAGCGGCTCAGGGCCAGGCACACACTCGGCTGCATGCTTTTTTGGATGACAGCCTAATCAGTCCCGTTCAGTCACCGGGGGAGGTGCAGCATGGTGGGGATGTGGTCGCCTCCCTGCGGAGTGTCCGCGAGTGGGCACGAGGCGTGGAAGACAAGGTGCATGCGGGACGGGAGGAGGCCTCCCTAGGCGCCCGGCTCTTCCCTCCGCCTTCTCTGTCCGAGACGCCTTCAGCTGCTGGTGAAGGGCGGCCAGGCTCCGTGGCCACCCTCATCCCTCACGGGCCCGCTTCCTGTTTCCAAGTCCTCCGCCAGCCCCGCCGGCCTCTGGTCATTTTCCAGCAGACCCTTCCAGGCTGGTGACCACAGTCCCCCTACCACCCTCGCTGAGGCCCCTCTGCCTCTGTCCCCAGAGCTCTCAAAGTCTGTGGAACCGCCTGTCGGTGTTGCTGAACCTGTTACCAGCTGCTGGTGAGCTCCAAGA
>NW_024352789.1:189445-190462 GCF_902729225.1 Pteropus medius
TGAGCCCTTCCCTCTCCGGGGACGCCTGCCCTCGCCCTGGCCCTGGCCCTGGCCCTGGCCCTGGCCCTCGCCCTGGCCCTCGGGTGAAAAGGGTAATGGGAGCCACTGCTGACTCACACGGCAGCCATCGTGGCCGCTCTGGTTTCTCACCCCAGCACTGCCCCACTGTGGGCAGGTGGCCTGGTCAGCTGGGAGTGTGCTCCCTGGGGAAGGCAGTGAAGTGGGCAGGAGCAGAGTCACGGGGTCCTGGAAGCCAGCCTCGGTCGCTGGTGCCATCCAGGTGCCTGGGTTATTGAGAGTCAGCCTTGACCTCTGGAGCCCATCCGTCTGGCTCGTCCCCTCCTGCCACTTCCAGATGGATCCCTCCCTCCTCCTCCCCGCCTCTAGACTGCCCTGCAGTTGGAGCCTGCGGCCCCCACATGTCCCATTTTTCCCTCCATCTCCCCACCGTCCCGGGGGTGTTTCATCGTCAGCCGGACAGGCGGCCCCATGGGTCCTCTTTCCCCAGGCCTGGCCCTGTGTCCTGAGGTGCAGGATCTTCTGGAAGGCTGCGACCTGCCCGAGGCCCCCTCCAGCCTGCCGCTCCCCGAGGACATGGCCCTGCGGAGCCTGCCCCCGCTGCGGCCCGCCCACCGGCACTTTCACTTTGATGCGGACCGGCCCCTGCTCAGCCCGGCGGAGGAGGTGAGGGGAGGAGGTGAGGGTGCTCGGCTGCTGCCGTCAGGCCGGGCGCAGTGGCAGAGCAAGGTCTGGAGCGGCCGCTGCCCCGCCCGGCCGGGGGTGTCCCTGGGGCTGTGCTGAGTCCTTCACGCAGCGAGTCCCCTGAGCTTTCCCTGCTGGGCAGGGTGTCCTCGCAAGGGCCTCTGTGTTCGGACAGGCCGCCTCCCCCGGCCCACTCTCTCTAGAGGACAGGTCACAAGGTCCTTAGAGCTTCGCGACCTGCGTCAGCCTTTTTTCTACTCTGCCACCCCCCCCACCCCCAGCTGACTGAGGTCAGCGCTAGATCTTGGAGGGAAC
>NW_024352789.1:190608-193616 GCF_902729225.1 Pteropus medius
TCAGTATTTTTAGGGTTCTAGGTGGGGTGTTTCCAGTGGGGAAAAAAGTCCTGTTGACCAAAAAAGCAAGTTAGACACGCTGGCCAATCTCAGCCCCTCGTTTCACACACGGGCTCTGAGACGCAGATGGCAGTGGAAGTGGGTGTCATCACCCCCACCCTGGTGCCCACGGGCCTGGTCCAAGATGTCTCTGCGTGCCCACTGCCCTGCTGGCAGCTGGGGCATCTTGCCCCGCCCCCTGCCCTGGCTGCGGGGCTTCCCAGGCAGCGCCGGCGGCCGAGGGCTGAGGCGGTGGGTGGCCCCGCTCAGCCGGCCGACGCACGTGTTCCCTCACAGTCGGTCGTGCGCATCTGCTGCATCCGCAGCTTCGGCCACTTTGTCGCCCGCCTGCAAGGCAGCGCCCTGCAGTTCAGCCCGGAGGTCGGCATCTTCGTCAGCACCGCCCAGGCGGAGCGGGAGAGCCTGCTGCAGCAGGCCCAGGCCCAGTTCCGCATGGTGAGTCGGCTGCCCCGCCCGGCCCACCGGGGTGGGAGGCACAGGCACAGCCTGCTGGGGGCGTGGCAGCTGGGCGAGCCGGCCTGTCCAGCGCCCGGCACGTGGTGCTGGGGTGCGTGCTCGAGGGGTGAGGACCGGGAGTGGAGGGGAGCGCACAGGTCCTGGTGTGTGACACGGCACGGGCAGGCGCCCTCCCACCCCACGGAGGAGGCCGTGGCCGGCCTCGCCTCTTCTCCCCAGGGAGGCACTCCACAGCGTCCTGGGCACTGGGGCGGCAGCTGCGAGAGCAGCACAGACCTCTGCCCGTGAGGCTCGCGCCTTGTGGCGGCACTGTGGGGCCTGCGTGGCCCTGGGCGGGTCGTCCTCCGAGCCACGCGGCACCAGGACATTCGGGGTGGTGTCTGGCGTGGCGGGCACAGCCCATGTGGCTCGGGGGCCTCGGGTTCTTCACTCAGCCGCCCCCTCCCCACACCTGCTCTGGCCAGCCCAGGCGTCCGCACCTCTGAGCCCCTCCTGCAGGCCGTGCGCTTGGCCAGAAAGGCCACAGTCCCCCAGAAAGCCCTTTGCTGCCTTGAAAGCAGGGACCTTTCGTTTTAAAACAGACCTTTTGCGTTCAGCCCTTTATTGCTGCTCCCAGGGGAGAACGGGGGAAGGTCCGCGCTGCAGAGACGGTGCGTTCTGTAGGCCTTTGCTGTAGCTTGAAGTGCGTGGAGGCTTCTCCTGGGGCAGGGGCACGCGCCCCTCTCCTGTGGTGCTGGACACCCCGGGGCCTGCGGGGACCGCCTCCGGCTCCGCCTTGGTCACAGGGTCCCTCCCGCAGCTGCAGCAGTGTGGTTGTCGTCACGGCGCCCCTCCTGTCACTCGTCAGGCTTTCTCTGTGCTGAGCTGGGTTTGCGTGTGACATCTCGTTTGCCCCCACGGCAGCGCGTGGAGTGCGTGCTGACACCTCGTATTTTTAGATGAGGACGCTCAGAGTGGGTTAGCGGTGACTGTCCCGGCCCTTGTCCTTGTCCTGCAGGCCAGGTGGGGCTGGAGACCACCGCTCCTGCCTTCTGGGCCTCCGGTGTCTGCCTGGCTTAGGGACCCTCTGCTGCCGGGACCTGGCTTCCTGAGGGCGTGTCGCCTGCATCCCTGAGATGCTGGGAGCCAGATTCATGCAGCCGCCCGGGTGGACCCCACTCACCCGCGCTGGGCCTCCGAGGGGCTTCCCGCAGGGCCCGCAGCCCCCTCTGCTGCGTGGGACTTCACAGCTCCAGATTTAGCCTGAAAGTGAGGTTCCTGGGCCCGCCGTGCTCTGCTCCTCGGGGACCTGCCTGCGAGGAACGGCTGTCTCCTGCTCTTTGGGCAGGGCCAGTCTTCGTGGTGCGGGACTCTGCAGGGAAGCGGGTGAGGGAGGGCCCAGCACAACGGTCCTTAACCATCGAGTCCTTAACCATCAAGCCGAGGACGTGGGGTCGGCACAGGCCGTCGGCTTCGTTCACTCTCCACTCACTCCCTACTCCAGTTTTCTTTTCCGGGCCCCACACCGTGTCTGGTCGTCGCATCCGCTGGTTCCCCCAGTCCGCGACCGCCCCTCAGTCCTGGTCTTCCCTGGCCGTGACATTTCCAGAGGGTGCGGGGTGGGCTCTTCTGTGGCACGTCCTTCAGCTGGGCTCGATCTGGAGCCCCTGCGTGGTTGTGGTGTGACGGTCACAGAACCGTGTTTTCAGCACCACTGCGACGGTGCCACTTTGGCTGTCACTGAGCCTTCAGTGGCTCCTCGTGTCATTCGGGGTCGGTCCCCACCTATGACCTCACCCTTTAGACCGTATAATTTGCACTTCATTCAGAAGACAAAGGAAAATCATCAGAGGACTCGTGGTTGGAGCTGTGACAGACGCCAGATGGTTTTGGATGTGTCTGGGTCCTAGGCAGAGCGCCGTCACGGGGTGACGGTGGCCAGGCCTGTGCAGTGGGGTAGACAGTGTGGAAGGACCGGGCGGTTTAGGGCTGCACCCGCCAGGACTGGGGACCCAATTCCTGCTGGGGCCAAGAGCAGGATCTGGCCCTGGCGGCTTCATTCTCGAGCGGCAGGTGTGTGGGTCGCATCTGCCCCGGAGCTGCGGCTCCGCCAGAAGCTGGCAAGGGGATGGTGACAGAAGGCGAGCGGTGTGTGCACAGAGTCCCCTGGGAGGGAGAGCAGGTGCCGAGGGGCAGGGCCCACGCCCTGGGGCGCAGCGGGGCTGTCCCGTGCCTGCCCCGCCCTGGGCAGGACCCTGGACGGCTGCTGTGACTGCAGCCCGCCTGCTTCACAGCCCCGAATTCCTCCTGGCCTGATGGCTGGAGAGGGGAACGGGGCCCCAGGGCTGGCGTGGCCCAGGCCCCAACCCAAGCCCAGCACGGTTCTCCCGCAGGCCCAGGAGGAGGCACGGCGGAACAGGCTGATGAGGGACATGGCGCAGCTCCGACTGCAGGTGGGACATCGCAGCCCAGATGCCCCTCAGCCCGGGTGTCGCCTAAAGCCCCAGCAGCCC
>NW_024352789.1:193651-236495 GCF_902729225.1 Pteropus medius
TGTCCTCCCGGGGCCGTCCACGGACCTGTCCACGGAGCCCTGGTGCCTTCTCGGTGCCTTCGCCGCGTCTTCTCTCTCTCCCCCTTAATCCTCGTTCTGTCTACTTCTCCAAGGCCACTGGGGGAGGGTCCCTGTGCCCTTAGCAGCGGGAGGAGCCCCGTGAGCAGCGCTCACCCGCCCACCCTGCCTTCCCACCAGCTCGAGGTGTCTCAGCTAGAAGGGAGCCTACAGCAGCCCAAGGCCCAGTCGGCGATGTCTCCCTACCTCGTCCCTGACACCCAGGCCCTCTGCCACCACCTACCCATCATCCGCCAGCTGGCCACCAGCGGCCGCTTCATTGTCATCATTCCAAGGACAGGTGAGCATAATGGGGAGGTGGGGGCCAGAGTGAGGCTGAGAGAGACTGTGGGCTTGGTATCAAGACACCCTTATTCGGGGCCCAGTTCACACACAGCGGCCTCAGTCAAGTCCTGCTGCTTCTCTGAACCTGTCGCGTCACCTGTGAAATGGGCACAATGACCCCTGTTAAACCTCGACTCCCGAGCCGGTTGGGGAAAGTGCTCAGGAAGTGGCCAGGTTCGTGGCTGCCAGAGGTCGCACTCTGAAGGGTCTCTGGGGACCTTGTGGGCCTGGTCCCCTTCTGCAGTGTGTGCAGAGCCCCACAAGACAGCGGGCCGGCTCACCTGCCTTGTCCTTCCCCACCCCCACCTTGCCCACCAGTGATCGATGGCCTGGATCTGCTGAAGAAAGAGCACCCAGGGGCCCGGGATGGGATCCGATACCTGGAGGCAGAGTTTAAGAAAGGAAACAGGTGGGTGCAGACCCGTGGGGCCTGTGCTGAGCCCGTGTCCATCTCCCAGCTGACCGTGGGACAAGTCGGTGGGGGCTGGGGGAGCGTGACGCACACTCGCAGCCCCACTCACAGTTTGCTCACTGCCCAGGGAGGGAGGCCGGGGACAGAAGTCCGGGTCTCAGGGGCCAAAAGCAGGTGATGGGAGGAGCAGGGAGCCCTGTGGGAGCACTGCCCTGTCCACTAGCTGTGGGGGCAAACGGGAAGCGGGGTCAGCAGGGGGAGGGCGCGGCCCCCCGGCTCCACACTGCGGGCCTCTGGGAGCTTCTCCTTTGGGGTTGCCAGGGCGGGGCTCCTGCCTCCGGGGGAAGCCACAGTGAGCAGACGTGCAGGTGCTCGACCCCAGGCCCTTCCTCTGGCCTCCTGCTGGCTGACACCCCCACCCCTGTCTGCCCGCACCCGGCCAGGGCACTGACAGCCGCTCGGTTGGGCCTTGCCTCCAGAAACCTGACCCAAAGAGCATCTGCTGCTGCTCTCCTCACCCTCCTTCCTGGAGGAGGGAGAGCGAGCTGGGCGAGGCAAGGCTCCCCTGGAACCCGCCACGACTGTAGGCTTTGCGCTGCTTTGTGTGGCTGTGTGCGAGGCGCTCTCCTCTGCCCCACCCCCGCTCGTGTGTCCTTTGCAGGTACATTCGCTGCCAGAAAGAGGTGGGAAAGAGCTTCGAGCGGCACAAGCTGAAGAGGCAGGACACGGATGCCTGGTAAGGGCCAGCCCTGCCCCGGGCCTCAGAATTCTGGAACAGGCGGCAAAGCCAGCCTGGGCCCGAGGGGCTTGGGCTCCGTGTCCTCTTGCCGGTGCCAGCCTGCCCCTGCTGCCTTCCCCGTCCCCAGCCTCCCCGGTGCCCTGGAAGGTCTCGTGTCCACGCTGTGTCCTCTCTCCCACCAGGACCCTCTATAAGATCCTGGACAGCTGTAAACAGCTGACCCTGGCCCAGGGGGCTGGGGAGGAGGACCCGAGCGGCATGGTGACCATCGTCACAGGCTTTCCACTGGACAACCCCAGTGCGCTCTCGGGCCCAATGCAGGTGGGTCTCGGGCGACAGGAGGGGACTGGATGGGAGGTGGCACCCTCAGACGTCCCTGCTTCCCCAGCCCCCACCGACATGTCGCATGGTCAGCGTCCTCCTCCCTTTGTCTGGCCCTGTTCCACAGGGCGCTCTGCAGGCCGCTGCCCACGCCGGCGTGGACGTCCAGAATGTCCTGGACTTCTACAAGCAGTGGAAGGAGATTGGCTGACGCTGCCCCCGGGCCCTGCAGTGGGGCTGACTCCAGATCTCTCGTGCCCTCCCTGGCAGCCAGGACCGCCCCGTCGTCACCCCACCTCACGCAGACGCACGCACGCACGCACGCACTCAGGAAGGAAGCCTGGCTGACGCAGGCTGGGGGGACCCGGAGGGGCTGGGAGGGCTGGTCCCCTGCTGCCATACAGCGTCAGGGAAGCGAGGAAAGCGCTTGGGGCAGGAGAGGCCCGTGGGCCCTGGTCAGCTCTGCTGTCCCCAGGGACGGCGACAGGCGTGGCGTCTGCATTTCATTGGAGTAGTTCCTGGACCTCTGAGAGGGAGGGACAGTGGGGCCCTCCTTCCTCACCCAGCATGCAGAGGTTGGGGCCAGGAGGGGGCGCCCTCCAGCCCTGGGGAGAGTGGGCGACACCAGGTCTCAGGGGGTTCTCTGCAGACCATGCTCCTCAAGGGCCACTCACCCTCTGGTCTCCCTCTGTGGGGGCTGGGCAGCGTTGGAGCCTCGGGGACTCTTTAAAGAAGAGGGGCCTGGGGCTGGCCACGCCGAGAGCAGCCTGGGCTCACACCTACCCGCCACGGGCACGCACCAGCTGCCCACCCCTGCTTCTGTTTCTGCCCAGCGTCCAGGGCGCTGCGGGCAGTCCGCACGCCCTTGGAGGCCCCCGGGCCCACCAGCCCCACAGCAGCTGCGCTCGTGTCCCTGGCTGCTGTGCCAGGGCAGTAGGGTGCCGGTGAGAGCGGATGCGGGTGCAGGCCGAGGCCAGCTCCCTCCAGTCAGGGGAAGCAGAGGCCCCTTGGCGCTGCCCGTTGGGGGCCTGTGTCCCGCTGGGCTTCCGAGTTTGTGGGGGGCTGGAGCTGGTGGGGCTGAGCTGGCGGGCGGGCTTTCGGAGCAGAGGTGACCGGGAGAGCTGGGGAAATGAAGGGCGGTGCCTCAGCTGGGGTGGGGTGGGGCGTCAGCTCTGGGGCCCCCACCCCAGCGAGCCCAGCTTCCTAGGCTGTGCTCAGGAGAGCAGGCTTCCTGCCTCTTCAAGGTAGCACATCTGGGACGACCTGGGGGTGCCACCCCCACTCCCAGTGCCTGGCAGAGACTAAGACTAAAGCATCACTTAATAAAGACCCCCGAAGCCCGCTCTGTCTCCTGGTGCCTTTCTGTGGGTCTTGGAGTGGGGGTGCGGGGCTCTGAAACGGCGTTCTGGAAAGGTTTGAGGTGGACCCATTGGAGCGAGCTGGCAGTTTTGTGACAACATAATCAAGTTCACTGGCCCTGGGTTGAGCTGGAGTCTGCATTGTCCTGAGGGTGCAGTGCAGCCTGGGGCTGCCGTGCAGTCTCCAGCTGGGTCCTCTGAAGCAGAGCGCTTCGAGAGGGAGGCGGGGGTGAGCCTTGAGGCCAGCCTGAGTCCTCAGCCCCTGTCCTCTGCAAGGACTGGCACCTCCAGTACCTGGGGAGTGAAGGACTTGGCAAATCCCTCATGGCTGGACCAACACGTGCTAAAGACACGACCACAGCGAAGCACAGTGAGGTGGTCTCAAGTCCAAGGCCAGGGTTGGAATTTGCTGCCCAGCCGAAGGGCCCCCTCCCCTGGGAGAACCGGACCAGTGGTGCAGTGAGGCCTGGGGGAGCGTGTGCCATGCCGGCCAAGTCCTGGCAGTGGCCCGGCTACGGCCAGTCTGATGGCCGCGGGCTGGGGTCGGCCTGGGGCTGGCCGTGCAGGAGGCCGGCAGTGAGCTGCCTGCTGATGGGGCCGGGCGCCCCTGGCTGCTCCCTGGAGGCTGAACAAGGCTGCGATTGTTCCCTTTGTCTCCCACTCCCCGCCCAGGCCTGGCCCGCCAGCCGCCACCCTGCTCTCCCGCTGCCGGCCTGGCGGGCAGGGGCACCCGGCCTGCTGACCCACCGGCTTGGGAGCGCCAGCCGCGTGCTGGGTAAGGAAGCCCCCCTGGGCTCTGCCACCCATCCTGGCGGGCTGGGGGGGCCTGCTCTAGCCGCACACTTCCAGAGACCGCAGCCCCGTGCTGGAGGAAGGGACCCCGAGGGCGGCTAGAGCCCAGCCAGCGGCTGCCTCTGCCCCTCCCCGGGACGCCTCCTCGCAGGGGCAGGGGTACCTTTCGAGCTTTTATCTATTTCAAGGCTCAGCCAATGGAAGGACTAGGGACGTCTGTCTTGTGCCCAGCTGGGTCCCCAGCACCCAGCTCGGGCAGAGAGGCCCCCAAAGTGTTGAATGACAGGAGCAGAGGCTGGGGGTACTGGTGGGGTGAGGCCCGGAGGAGCTGGCAGCAGGAACGGGCAGGGCCGTCTGTGGAGCTGCGGGAAAATTTTGGCCCAGGGAGCTGAGGAGGGGGTGAGCGTCCCACTATCCCTCCTCCTGGGCCTCTACCCGCCGGCCGGCCAGCCCAGCCCCTCCACTTGTGCCAAGGAATGTGCCTGGAGAGGCTGCCCGAGCAGCAGGCGGGGCAGCACACAGGTCTGGGCTGAGTGGTGTGGGGCTCAGGAGGGGTGTGTAGCCCTCGAAGAGCCAGGCATCCCCGATTCACGGCCCCACCCGCGGGCATCTGGCCTCTCTGAGAACCCTCCCTCGCCTGCCTTTCCTGTGCTCAGCCCCGCCCTGGGCCCAAGGCTTTCCCTGGCTGGTGGGTGGGCTCGAGCCCTCCAGGTTGACCGGGGGGGTGGGTGGGGTGGGGGGTGAGCCAGGCTTCTCCTGAGACAGAATGGGGGGCAGGGCCTGGACCCAGGGCTTGCGGTTCCTGAGGCAGCCTTCCCCTGGGGAGGAGACTGAGCCCCCCCCAGTGGAGGGACCAAAAGCCCCCAGGCTAAGATGGGGAGGGATCAGGAAGCTGGGCCAGCCTTCCCTGGCCTGAGGAAGCGGCTTGGTGCCCAGCTACCACCCACACACGTGCATGCACCCCTAAGGGAAGGTGGATGGGAACAGATACCTGAGCCCCGCCTCTGTCTCTAGGTCAACGTGGAGGTGCCCCGCCACCATGCTCAGTCTCAAGCTGCCCCAGCTGCTTCGAATCCACCAGGTTCCCCGGGTGAGGGGCTGCACCCCGCTACCCCTACTCCCCAGGGGACTGGCTGGGACTGAGGTTCTTCTAGCAACAGGATGTCCCCTCCTGCAGGCTAACTCTTACCCCTCCCACTCCTGTTCCCCAAGGCACAGGCTTGTGGCCTGCTCCCTAGGCTAGAATGCTCCCTTCAGAGTCCCCTGCCCAGGGCGCCCCGTGGGTGCCAGCCCACAGCCCCAACCCTTCTTGGCTTCTACCACTGGCTCTTCTGTTTCTCATCAGCTCTCAGGGGATTGGAACCTGACTAAGATGGAGGTCGGGCTGAGTTTGGTCTTGGGGCCACTGTGACCTCCAGCCCATTCTCTGGTGGAGAAGGGGTCTGGCCCAGTGAGCCCCTTCTCCCTCCACCCCCCCACCCCGGCCCCCAACGCAGGTGTTCTGGGAAGACGGCATTATGTCTGGCTACCGCTGCCCCACCAGCTCGGCCTTGGACTGTGTCCTCAGCTCCTTCCAGATGACCAACGAGACAGTCAACATCTGGACTCACTTCCTGCCCACCTGGTGAGGGGTCTGTCCCAGCGGCCTTGCGCTCGGGGTACTCAGACGGGCTGCTGTGGGGTCGCGCGGCAGCCTGAGCAGGTGCCGCCACCGCCGCAGGTACTTCCTGTGGCGCCTGCTGGCGCTGGCCGGGGGCCCGGGGTTCCGGGCGGAGCCCTACCGCTGGCCGCTGCTCGTCTTCCTGCTGCCCGCCTGCCTCTACCCTTTCGCGTCGTGCTGCGCGCACACCTTCAGCTCCATGTCGCCCCGCGCGCGGCACATCTGCTACTTCCTGGACTACGGCGCACTCAGCCTCTACAGCCTGGGTGAGCCTGCGGGCGGCGGCGGCGGCGGCGGCGGCGGCGCCGGGGCGCGGGGGCGGGCGGCGGGGGGCGAGGGCCGGCGGCGGGGGCCGAGGCGGCGCCGGAGTGCGCCCGGGGTCCTCAGCTCCCGCCCCGCGCCGCACGCTCCCCAGGCTGCGCCTTCCCCTATGCCGCCTACTCCATGCCGGCCTCCTGGCTGCACGGCCGCCTGCATCAGCTCTTTGTGCCCGCCGCCGTGCTCAATTCCTTCCTGTGCACCGGCCTCTCCTGCTACTCCCGGTGCGTTCTCGGCCGGCGGTGGAGGGGAAGGCGGTGGGGCAAACGCACGGCCCCTGGGGGCGCTGGGAGGCCTACGCCTGGGCGCCCTTAACATTAGGAGCGAGAGGGCGGGTTCCTGGGCGCAGCAGACCTGCGCTGTCTCCCGGCCACCTAAAGGGCAGGTGTCTTCATCCCCATTTCACACGTGTGGTCGTTCACGAAGGGGTCCTGTGCCACTTTAAAGCCACTAAGCTCCACTGACATCCATCCTGGCCCTCTGCCCTCCTCTGACCCCCACCCGAGCACCGAGTGGTGACCAGCCTCCCCCACCCGGCCCGGCCTCCAGATTCCCGGAGCTGGAGAGCCCTGGGCTGAGCAAGGCCCTCCGCACCGGCGCCTTCGCTTACCCTTTCCTGTTCGACAACCTCCCGCTCTTCTACCGGGTGAGGCGCCGGCCCCGCTTCCCTGCCCGACGCCCCAGTGCCTGCCCTCAGCCCCGCTGCCCCTCCAGCCCAGCACCCTGCCCGCTGCGTCCCCATCCTCACCGGATCGCAGGCGCCGCGGGTTTCCTCCCAAACCCCGCCCGCTCAGCCCTGCTTCTCAAACTTCCCCAGCTGGGGCTGTGCTGGGCCGGGGGCCGCAGCTGTGGGCGGGAGGCGCTGAGCCCCAGCCACGGCTACCACCTGCTGTGCGCGCTGCTCACTGGCTCCCTCTTCGCCTCCCGCCTGCCCGAGCGGCTGGCACCTGGACGCTTCGACTACATCGGTGAGAGCGCAGGCCCCGCCCTCCTGGGAGTGGGCAAGGGGAGGTGACTTCCCGAGCAGTGGGGTGTCACGGCCAGGGGACAGCGTCACTGGGGGGTCCTTGGGGACCAGGCCCACCCCCCACTTCTCAGGTAGCAGCGTGTTTGCTGGGGGCTGTGTGTTATGTGTATCAGCGCATGTACCGCTTCTGTAATTCTGGAGACCAGCTTTTCTTATTCCTGATTTTAGGGCGGACAGGGTAGCAGGCCCACGGGATGGGGCCACGTGCTGTGGGTCACGGGGGTCGCAGCGCTTGGAACGGGGTGTGTGCCGTGACTGCCCGCCCTCCCTCCCCACAGGTCACAGCCACCAGCTCTTCCACGTCTGCGCGGTGCTGGGCACCCACTTCCAGCTGGAGGCGGTGCTGGCTGACATGGGGTCCCGCCAGGCCTGGCTGGCCACGCAAGAGCCCCCCCTGGGCCTGGCAGGCATGGCGGCCACGCTGGGTTTGGCGGTGGCCGGGAACCTGGTCATCATTGCTGCTTTCACGGCTTCCCTAGGTCGGGCCCCCAGCACATGTCCCTTGCTGCAGGGTGGCCCGCTGGAGGGGGGTACAAAGGCCAAACGGCAGTGAGGCCCACCCCTGGGCCTGCCCTGGAGGAAGACAGAGCCTCGACGGGAAAAGGTCGGGGGGAGGGGCGGGGACCTGGAGTGACTGAGGAGACTGCAGAGGAGGGGAGAGGAGCTGGCATGGGGGTGGGGTGAGTGACGGTGCCGTCGAAGGGGCTGGGGAAGTGCTGAGGGTCTGAGTGGGGGTGTGCGTCCACGGGGAGGCGCTGTCCAGGGCCAGGTCTGCTGCTGGCGGCCTCTGCTCAGCCCAGGGAAGAACTAACACGACTAACCCGCTGACCCCGAGTGCCTGTTAACCAGCCCAGAGGGCCCACCGCCCCCCACCGCTCTGCCGTAGTGACCAGTCTGTCCCGGTCACAGCCACATGCTCGAGGGGCCCGGGCATTTGGGGTTGAGGTCTGTCTGAGCGTGTCACTGTAGGTGCAGTGGGTTGAGGATGGGGGGTAGTGCTGGGTTCGATGGGGCCCCGGTTAGACTTTATAAAGCCACTTCCCCTGCTTCTGGAACGAGGCAAGCACAAATAAAAACCAGCCGGCTTTGCAAAGCACTTTCTGGGACTGAAAAAGGTAAAACCCACTTGGCACTGCGGCCCCTCCCCGCCAAGCAGATGACGGACAAGGAAGCAGAGCCCACCAGGTCTTCTTCTGGAGTTTATTCTAGGGCAGCTGGGAGAAGGGGACCCCGCGCCTGCGGGGCAGGGCCGGGGTGGCGGGTCCTGCAGGCAGCGGGTGGGCCCTAGGCCGTGCCGTAGAAGCGCCGGTAGGCCTCCTGGAAGCCGATGTGGTCCGCCAGCTCGTCACAGTCAGGGTTGAGCTCGCACACCTCCCGCTTCGGCTCCAGGGGGTCTGGGTAGGGGCCTGGGGCTCTGAGGGTCCGCACAGGGGTGTCAGTCAGCCTCCCGGCAGAATGCCCGCGGGTGCCCCGTCCACCCGCCCGGCGCCCGCCTCACCCCAGCCCGGGATCCAGGTAGCGCCGCAGCCGCTTCGCCACCTCGCTGCCCTCCTGCCTGGACACGAAGGCTGCGGGACAGAGGGCCAGGGCTCAGGTGGCTGTGAGTTAGGGGGACACGGAAGGGAGCAGGCTGGCTTCCTGAAAGCCTGGCAGGAGGTGGCAGGAAGCCGATGGGGCTGAGGGGACCAGGTGGGGGTGCTGCGGGTGGGCAGCACCACAGGTGATGGGGCACAGCCCCCGCCGGGCCTGCCTCCTACCTGTTCCTCTGCTGGACTCTGCTCCGCTGGGCTTTGCGTCTGCAAAGGGAAGGAGCCTGGTCCAGCCCTGCTCAGCCCCAGGCCTCCCCATCGCCCCCTGCAGGAGGGGCAGGGCCAAGGCACCTTCCCCTTGCAGCTCCCCTCCTCACTGGCCGGGCGCAGTGGGGACACACTCACCAGCCTGCTCGGCGAGGCAGAGTGCGGCCAGGGCCAGGAGGGCGAGGAGCACGGGGAACCTCATGGTGTCAGCGGCTGCTGCTTGCTTGGACTCGGCCTCCACCAGCCTGCAGCCCCGTTTATACTCCGGGCTGCGCCCCGGGAGCCGGGGGCGTCTGCCAGGGCTATTTGGGGGTCATCCGCCCTGGCTCTGCAGGCCAAACCCCAAAGGATGTTGTGGTTGGAGCCACAGCAGCCTGGAAAGGCCCCTGGGCGTGGCGGAGGAGGAGGGTAAGCGGCCATCGTACACAGCCACCTCTGGGTGTCCCCCAGCCCCTACTCACTCTCCCTTGGAGCCCCTGCCCCAGCCTCAGTTTGAGCTGTGGCTGGACAGCCAGGACGGGTGTGAGGGCCAAGAGAAAGGGGCCCAGGGGTCCACAGGGGTCCACAGGGAGTCAGAGAGCGCAGACAGGCGGCGACTCCTGCTGTCAGCTGTGGGCAGGAGCCAAACCCCGGAGGCGGGGCCGGCCATGCCCTCGTTCACCCCGCCAGACGGCAGTGGCGGCCGGGCAGGCGCGGCCCGACCCTGGTCAGGCCCGTGCGTCAGGACAGAAGGGGCAGGGAGTCCAGCGCCAACAGAGGTGGGGCTGGGCCAGGGATAAAGACCATGGTCTGGGGCAGGCCACCGGTCAGTGCGGTGGGGACCCTGGCCCCGTCCCCTCACAGGGTCTCCGAGGGCAGGGACGTGGAGAGCATCCGGGGGCTCCTGAGCCCTGTCTTTCCTGCCCTTGCTGCCCCACAGTGGGGACGACCCTAGGGAGCCGCCCTCACAGGGACAGGACGTCCAGCCTGAAAACCCTGTCCCTCAGCTGAGCCTGGGGGAGGGCGGGTGACTGCTCCCCACTCCAGGGCTTGGCAGGGCGCTGAGGGGCCCCTGGGTGTCTGGGTGCCGCAGCTCCAGCGGGAGAGAAGGGCCATGGGCTCAGTTTAGGGGTGGGGGTGGCAAGCAGGGGCCTCCTGACGTCTCCTGGGTGGGCCCAGGGCTTTAGGACAGAGGTGACCAAGTCACTCTCCAGAGTGAGGGAGAAGCTGTGCCCAAGCCACGTCCCCCTCCTGATGCCCGACTGAGGGGAGGGGGCACGAGGAAGCAGAGGCCCCCGGCCCGTGTGAGCCCCAAGGCCCACCATGAAGCCTTCCTCAGAACTAAGCGGTCCAGCCGAAGGGTGGCCTGGGCTGGACACAATGACAGGCCCTGGGAGCTTGTCCTGGCCTCAGGGCACCCAGGGGTCCTGGTTCTGTCAAGGCCCAGTGCCCTGCACCAACCACTGGAGCCCGGAGGCTCCCAGGGCCAAGAGGGGCCGTGGCCCAGGCGGAGGAACCCACCAGATTACAGTGTGGCCAGGAAGTTTATTTACAGATGTGGGAGGACATGGCAGGGGCCTTCGGGTTGGCCAGCAAGGGGGCAATCAGCGGAGACAAAAAACAGGTTCCCGAGCCAGGTCCGGGGGAGGGGGGGCTCCAGAACCGCGGGGGGCGGGGGGCAAGCCAGAGGACAGTAGGGCGCTGGCCAGGACGCCAAGTCAGAAGAAAACAGGGTGACCTAAAGGTAGTACATGTGACCCGAGGGAGCCCCAAGGCACAGTGACAGTGGGGACCGCTCAGGCTGCGGCCCCCCATGCCGCCCGGCTTGGGGATGGGTCGCACTCCAGCTGTTCCCGGCAGGCTCGCGCAGGCCCATCGACGGCCGCCTGCTCCCCGGCCGCGGGCTCCGCTCACTCAGGCCCCCGCAGCACGGCCGCCAGGTCCTTCTGTCCTCGGTGCACAGCCTGCCACCAACAGGAGACGAGAGAGATGCTGCAGGGGGGAGAGCCCAAACCCGTCCCCTCCCGCCCTCGGCGCCAGGTCCGGGTCCCCCAGAATGGCAGGAGTCCCGTCAGCTGCCTCGGCTGCCTAGGGGGCCCCCCCAGAGCAGAGCTCGTCTTCAACAAGGCCCCAGAGTGTCCCCTCACTCCCTGGCCCACCCGCCACAGACACGGTCAGAGACTCTCGGAGGAGGTGACGTCCAGCTGGGCCAGACGCGGAAGCGGCGGTGCAAGGCTCTGGGTGCTGCAGCCTGGTCCTCAGCACGGAGCACGGAGCATGCACCCCACCGGCCCTCAGAGCCGGGGCCTCGCTCTCCCTCTGACCGTTGGAACTGGCGGGGCCCTGTTCTGAAGCCAGGGCCCACACGGGGGAGCGACTGGGGACTCAGGTGATGGGGTGGCAATGGCAGAGCAGCATCTTGCCCGAGAACTCGGCAGGGTGGCCCCAAGGGTGCCTGAGACACAACTCTGGGCTGTGGAACCTGCCTGTCAGACAGCACCAGGCTGAGGGCTTTGGTCACTAGCACCTTGGTGCCTGCTGCTCGGTCCCCGGGGGCCAGTCTGCTGGTGGGGAGGTAGGGAGTGGGGCCTTTCTCTGAGGCTCGGGGCAGGATCTTCAGGCTCAGCTGACTGGCTTCGGGACGAGAAGACCCAGGGGGTCCGGGAGCCATGGATCCGGGCCCCTTCCCCGTGCAGACAGGAGGGCCTGGTCCGCCTGGGCAGGGGCTATCGAACGGCTTGGCCGTAAGATGGATGTGTGAGCGAGGGGAAGACCCCACCGTGGTGCTCCCGCCCAAGGCCCCCCCAGAAACCCTCCTCAGAACCCCATTTTGAGCCAGGAAGACTCATGTCGCCGCAGTGCAGCCACACCTGCCGCCCATCACCTGGTGTCTCCCCTTCATTCACCGACTTGGCCCCAAGCGACTTCAGCCCCCCGGAAAGGACACGCGTGTGGCACGGAGGGCGTCTGGGGTGTGCGAAGGCTCCAGGAGCCGCTCTGCTGCATGAGCCTGAGGTACCGGGCGGGGCACGTGGGGCCGAGCGAGCAGAGCGGCAGAGGGGCAAGCTGACTGGCCGGGACACGGGGGAGCACGGGGCAGCCGTCCCCGGGCCGGGGCACCCACCTGCCAGACCTGCCACTGGGCCCGGCTCTGCAGCTGCAGCGCCTCCACATGCCTGCGTCCGGCCCGCACGGCGTCCGCCAGCTGCTGGTTCTCCACCTCCTGCCTCTGCACCCGGCGCTGCAGGGTGTCCCGCTGCTGCAGGAGGTAGGGCGCCAGGGCGCTGCGCATGTCCTCCTCCGGGGCCCCGCTGGGGCGCCTGCAGGGGGCACGAGGGGTGGACGTGGGTGGGGTGAGGTCCCACTCCCCAGCACAGTCAGTGACATCCCCGCTCCAGTCTCAGATGGGCTGGCTTTCAAGATCTCGCCAGTGGCCCCTCCCACCTCAAGACCCACGAAGGCCACCCGGGCCTCAGCTCCAGCACCCAGGAGCCCCTCTCCCCTCTCCCTCCCGTCAGTCCCCTCCACCCACACGCGCCCCAACTTCCCACGCTCCAGGCCTCTGGCGACTTCTCAGCCCCTGCCCTGTCCTCCTGGCTGGCATTCCACTCGGCATGTGAGCTGGGGGCCGGGGTTGCGCAGGATGAGCCCCCCAGATGAATGGCTGCCCGGCAGCGGGCCCCAACCCAGAGGGGCCCACGCGAGGAGACTAAGGACAGGCCTGGGGAGGTGGGATTACAGGCGGCCGAGAGCCCCGAGGGGGAGACAGTCGGTTCTCATGGGCAGTGGGCTGGGAGCCACTGTAGATTCTTTTAAATTTTTCAGTTATTGAACGTTTCTCTTAAGCATTACAGCCACAAAGAAATGAGGAAACACGGAAAAGGTTTTGCTCCCTCCCTAGGGCCGTATCAGGCGGGAGCTCCACTCCGCCCTCCTGGGCCCTCTCCGCCTGCACAGGGCAGCCTGCTGAGACGTGGGTCAGGACGGAGGGTCGGAGGGTCGGGACCAGAGAAGGGGTCCGCAGTGTTTTGGCCACAGCCACCTCCTGCCGCTGAGACACGGGGGCGGGCGAGGGCGGTGCTCCCTCAATACTCACTGGATGATCAAAGGGCTGAGGGCCAGCTGCCACCAGGCCACGATGGCAGCCCTGCTGCTCAGCCTCGGCACCCTCCCTCCCCCTCCCCCACAGCCAGGCACAGGTCCTGACCTGGTCTCTCAGGAGGCTCCCTCCGCCTGCCTCTCACCCCTGGCAAAGTGGGCCTGCCAGGCCCTCCCCCAAGAGGGGGCTGTGCGTGTCACTGTCTTGGGTTACTGTCTGGTGTCTGCCCTGTCCACCTGTCCCTATCTCAGGCACACGGATCCCTCATAAAAGCACCTCCAAGACGCTAAATGCAGCTGCCCGCCGGAGCCCCCGGCCCTCCTCACCAGGCCGGCTCCTCGCGGGCCTTGCCCTCCTCCACGATGGCGTCCAAGGTGCTCAGGACGGCCTCCAGGTTCCCCTCCGCTTTGATCTCAGCCACCTCCTCCTGAGGACAAAGCGGGCCAGAGCTCACGGGGACCGGACACGCCATGAGTGCAAACACGATGAACCGCTACCAGCACTCAGGTCCGGGCTCGGTTCCGGTCCGGTCCCTGAACAAACATTCCACCGTTTCCGCCCGCAACCCCATGTGGAGGGGACAAAGGGTGAAAGGGAAGACATTTCAACGGAGCCTGCAGGAGCCTCTCCCGCCCGGTCACCTGAGCGCCCACCACAGGGACACCCGGACGCTCGGGGCCACCCTGGGGTGTGGGAGCACGGCAGTCTCACTCCCCCCTTTCAGAGACCATGGAGGGAGTCCTGTCCCTGTGCTCCCTCTAGGACACAGCTCCGCTGAAGCCACCACTGCACCGGGCACTGGGAGACCCTGTGAGGCCCAGCTGCGCCCTCGCCGAGCTCGCACACATACCCAGCGACAACACAGGACAGAGGCACGTGAGACACCCACGCCACAGTAAAGGGACACCCGGCGCTGCTGCCAGCTGGGCACGGAGGAGTGAGGGGGGCGGGGAGCAGGGACACTGTCCTCAGGGGGCTGGCAGTCCGGAGGCGGCACCCAAGCCAGTGGTTCCTGCTGCCTCTTGCCACTCACCCGGACCGATGTCTGCAACTGGGTTATAAACTTGTCATAGAGTCGCCGTGTCATCTCAGGCTGCAACTGGTAGAAGCGCTGGTAACAGTCAGTGAATCTCTGAAAGCTGGCGGGAGGGAGAAGGCAAAGGTGGGGAGGTGACACACGCGCCTGTCACCAGTCATCGGCTCCGGCCTGGGCAGCCCTGCCTCTCACACAGGGCTCTGAGCCTTGTCTTCATCGTCCTGGCTGGGGGCAGTGGCTGCAACACATCTCGTCGGCAACCCTGCCAGCCCCCAGGGCCTTGCCCTGCCGCTCCAGAGCCCGGCTGAGTTCAGGTGTTTCCCCGTTAGCCCAGCCACATTTTTTGCTTCTTGGTCTTTACTGAGCATCGAACCACCAGGAGAGCTTGCGAAACCCAGATCGCTGGGCCCCCCTCCCCACCCCCAGCTTCCAACACGCCCCTGGGCGATGCTGAGGCTGCTGGTCGGGGACCAACTGTGAGACCCTCCATCGTTCCAGCCCCTTGCAGGGCCGGATTAGGACAGGGCATGTGGCGTCTGGGAGGTTTCCTCGCTCCTAAGGAGCCTCACGGGAAGAACTGACGCCCTTCCCGGAGGACGTGTGATGCCCAGGTGATGCCTCCAGCTCCCAGCAGCTGTCGGGGCCGTGGCCTGAGGGCAGTTTCTCCCCAAGGGGGCAGAGCAGAAAGAGGCAAGAAGTGGGGTCTCGGAAGCCATCGTCGTTAGTGAGGTCATGGATTTCTCTTATTGTTCATGCCATTTAAAATGAGGCATCTGTCACCGGCAGCTGGGAGCACCTGACCAATACGTGGCTTGTGGCTGGAAAGATCGAAGGGTACCCCGCACACCCCGACAGAGCTCCTCTCGGACGAAGTCAAATGAAGACAGCTCTTCCCTTCCCCCTCTCAGGCTCTTCCCCTTCTCCGAGTAATCACTCGTGCCCGCCACACGCCGGCCACCCACCGGGCACCGGCTGGCACGGCCCCAGGAGCTTCCAGCAGAGACGGCAGCAAACACAGAAACCCACGTGCGCATGTGGGGACAGCCACTGTGGAGAGTGCTTCCGGGATTACGGGCTGACAGAGCGTGTCATGGGGTCATCTTTAAGCTAGAGGTGGGGCATGAGGGCTTCGGTGACGGTAGCGCTCACACGGCCTGTAGAAAGTGTTTGAGCCAAGGTGGGTCCTCAGACACACACATGCTCACTCACACTTACGCTCACTGGGGGTCAGGCTGGCGGCCGCTGGACTAGCAGGCTAGGGACCTGGAGTCCAAGGCACCGTCCACTCCCACCCCGCCCTGGGAATCCCTGCTGGGCCTCCCCACCCGACTCCTTCCCCTGAGAGTAAAGGAGAGCCACTCACAGCGGCTTGCAGGAGAGGACAGAGAGGACATTAACTTCTGGAACCCTGTGCGCATTACTGTGAAGCAAATCACATAAACTGACAATAAATCCCATGAGAAACAAGGCACCACTGACTGCTCAGAACACGCAACTCCTCATCCTCCCACGCTCTGGGTGCTCTGGGGCGGGCGGCCTAGACCCACCGTCCCCAGGGAACGTCTGCGAAGGCCACTGCCCCGCTTCTGTCCGCACTGCGCTCGGAGACGGACACCCTGACCAGGGCTTTCTCTCTGGAGCGAGGCCGCGAGCACCCAGCAGCACCGTCCAGGTGAAGGCGGCCGTCCCTCGCCCTCTGGACGGCGTGCAGTTCACACGGGCACGCCTCGGAGGTGAGCCCGGGTTCCAACGGGACAGCACCAGACAGTGCTGGGCCCTCTGCACCCTCGGCCCAGCGCGGGCATCCTGTTGTCCTGCTCTGGCCCCGCTGGCCACGCAGCCTGTGGCCACATGCTGGAATGATGCCTGACCCAGCGGGGCCGGAATCGAAACCGGGTAATTGTGGCTTGGAAGGGTGCGGTGCGGACACGGGCGATCCCGTCCCTCCTCCCTGCCCACAGGACGGCGGGGGCCTGAGCGGCACCTCTCCCCCCAGCCGCGGCAGGCCTGAGGCCACCTCTGCCACGATGTCCCCTCTGGGGTGCGAGCGTCCACTAGAGGCGAAGGACCCCAGAAACATGCACGCTCATGCAAGGCGGGAACGAGGCAGGAAGGCGGCCAGCTTGAAGGCCACGCCAGGGAGCACGGGAGGAAAGCGACTCGGCCTCACTGAGCTGTAATGCCGCACGGCACGCCCACCTGAACGCGCACTGTGAAGCCGCCGCTCCGAGTCCAGTGAACACCCGTCACCTCTCACAGAGACAAAAAAGGAAAACGCTTTTCCGTCATGAGGACTCTGAGGACCCGCTCCCGACAGCTTTGGCTACGCCACATGGCAGTGCTGACCAAGGCTGCCCTGTCGCACATCACACCCCAGCTCACGACTGGAGGCTGTGCCTTCGCCCACCTGCACCCAGGACCCCTGCTCCCAGCCTCGGCGAATCCTCCCTTCCCAGACACTGCGGACCTGGGAGCGGCCTGGATGCCCCGCGAACTTCCTGAGACGATGCACGCAGGGCACAACGGGAGAGCGATGCGCTTTGGACGACGTTCCTGGCCACCCCCACCCCACGCGGTCGCACTGTGCACTGTCGCAGCCTCTCGGAGGGGGTGCCGACCGCGATGGCCCTGGGATCTCCAGGGTGCCCAGGACAGCGCTGCAGGCCAGGTGGTGGGCGAGGGGAGGCCTGGGCTGCCTGGCCAGGCCCCCACGCTGGACCCCGGGGTCCCAGGGCCTGGGCTGCCTGGGCAGTGTCTGCGCCCCAAGAGCATCCGCAGCAGCCTCTCTGCCGAGCCTCCCGCTGTGGGATGGTCTTGGGCCTTGGCCTTCCCAGAGTACACAGGGGGCCGCTCGGTGACGCGCCAGCTGAGCGCGTGGCTCTGACGACAGACTGCTGTCCTTCTGCCCGGGTTCAAACTCTCCCTCGACCACTCCTTTACCTCTAGGAGCGTCTCTCCTCTGTCAGATGGCGGTGATAACTGCATCTCTAACTGCATTTTCGTAAAATGCCCGAGTGGATAAACGAGGCTACGTAAACAACCCAGCCCACGGCAACGCTCTGGGTCAGCCACGACCACTACCGCCCGCAACCCCCACCCCACGAGGGACAGTCGGTAACTGGCTCCGAGAGGCAGAAGCGTCCTCTCGTCCTCTCGGCAGACAGCCAGCGCTCAGTGAAATGCACCTGGCTCACAGCCACCAGAGAGCAAAGGCTAAATTGTGGCCTTCTCCACGAGTGCTACATTTGTCATCGTCACCGAGTTTCAAAACAGAGATGACTATACTGATTTTAACCAATTTTTTCCTTTAAATACTTATGCGACACCTGAGATACCTTTGCTGTTTCTGAACTCACAGATTAAGCCTTTCCTACTGCACTTACAATTCACTGCGGAGTTCTCACAGAAGTTTAACTTTAAAAAACCGACTTCGAAGTAGTTAAGCACAGAATCAAGTTCTGAGTTGTCCATCTGGGGGCTTATACAGCAAGGCAGTGGCCGGCCATTTCACAGAGTGTCCGCCAGAGGGCGGGCGAGGACTGGCTCTTCGGTGCGATAACCCAATGGAGGGCAGAGAAGACTGACAGCAAGACAAACAGACGCTGGAGACAGAAGATGGGGTCACTGGGACGAAAATCCACGCTCTCCACCCCACCCGCCGCCTACACAGCTGCCCGTCTCGTTAGGAGATGTCCCTGGTTTGGTCCTTTCCCCTCTCCGCTTTCTCGAGCCGTACACTAGGTAGCCCCAGTACTGGGACCGGGAGAGGGGAAAACGGAAACGACCCTTGGTGATTTATGATGAAGACTGTATTACAGTTATCTTACAAAAATCAGTCATTTCTCTAAGTCGTCAGTAGCTAATTTTAAAAGAAAACAGAAAATAAGAGAATACCCACAATCGTAACAAAACTAAAAAGCATTAGGTAGTAACCAAATAGAGAATGCACGAGTCCTTTAGAACTCCACTAAAGGACAGAACGAAGCCAGTCTGACGAAGCAGACAGGTCACGTCATGTTTGTCGCTGGACGACGGCACTGAAGACACCGCACTGTAGACCCAGCCAGTTCTCCCCAGACCGATCTGCACATTCTTTACGGTCCCAACCAAAAGTGCAGCTGAATGTTTAGAGGAGCCAGGAAAACTCACTTTATAAAGTTTACAAGGAAAAGTCAAGGTCCTCAAATAGCCGGGCCGATTTTAAAGAGGAGGGGGGACTCATTTGTGCCAGACTTGAGGTTCCCTACCACGGCCGGTGTTAAGGACTCCCACGCACTGGCACAAAGACAGGCAAGTCGATCCGTGGGGCAGAAGCGAGACCCCAAGATGCGGCACGCAGAGGGACTTGCGACATGACAAAAGGGGGCTCCATAAAGCAATGGGGACGGATGAACTGGCTGGTTAACAATCAATGGGAAAACTAAAAACATGAGACTGGCCGAGACCGCCACCTTATACCTTAATCCAGATAAAGATTTTAAGTACAGAGTAAAACGACGAAACAGCTAACAGAAAAATACACTGGAGATTATCTTTGTGACCCAGGTGTGGGTAGTCTCTATAAACGAGTCCCCAAAAGCACAATATAATTACATGGAATTAATTATAAATTAATAAATTAATTATAAAAAATAACTATTGTTATTTTATTATCCTGATGTTATGACTGAGGGGTGCTGAGTTAGTCAGAGGCTGAAAAAGGAGAGCCGTGAGGACCCACCACCCGTGGGGGGTCGCCGGGGCGACTGCATGCCTCTTTCTGCTTCATCCTCCTGGGGTAAAGTGTGGACATTTACAGTCTGTGTTACTTTTTTATATGATTAGAGATTTCTATTTCTCAAAGAATGTTATAGACAAAGTTAACACCTAATAAAGAAAGACAGCTCCTTCAGCCTAACACTGACCACAGACTGATCTCTAGACTCTACCAGGAACTCCAGCAAATCAAGATAAAAATGCCAATTTTAAAAAATGAGTCAGAAAAAAAGCCTGGAGGAAATGAGTAGGCAGTTCGCAGAAGAGGAAACCAGATGACTAACAAGAACGTGAGGTAATGCCCAAACCCAAGAGGAAATCGAAGATGTGCAAGCTCAAAGCACGGGGCGGTAACCCTTTCACACCTTCAGGACAGGTGTTAGGATGCACCTGCCCAGTGATGCGAGGAGGCGGGAGACAGGAACAGCTTTTCTTCTCCTGGAGAGCAATGGGACAAAACGCAGGAAGGTGTAAACCCTTAGACACAGTGACCGCTCTCCGTTAGGGACCTCTGCACTCGTCTGTGGTGGGGAAGCACGAGGACGTCTACCCTGGCGCCGTCTGTGGACGCGGGAGTTGGAGGCAATGGGCAAGTGCTGGACGCCAATCGCAGAAGGACGAGCGGCATCGAGACTCTCTGAACCCCATGCGCTTATAGGACTTCCCTGCACTCATGCTAACCCAGACCCCACTCCCCACTGATCTCGGTCCCTTTACCCTGATTATTCTCGCTAGGATAACTGGCACCGGAATGTCTACTCCATGAGAGCGGGGGCCTTTCTGTCTCGATCACTGCTGTATCTCCAGCTCCCGGAACAACCTGGGACATTGTAGATGGCCGACAGATAAATACTTGTACATGAGCAAATGAAAGACACGTAGCCAACAGAAAGCAGGGCCAACGGGGAGCGGAGAGGAGGGCAAGAACGAGTAGGGGAAAACCAATCAATCAAAAGCAGGAACTTACCGTGACATATAATGAATACGTGTCAGGAGTGGTCCATAAAAATAATTGCAATTACTTTATCAAATTCATTACTATGGAAATTAGGCTCCCCTCATGAAATGGCTGTCACTTGCCTGTCCAGCCTCCTGGTTTAACTCTCCCTCTGATCACTATGTTGTAGCCGACCAGGCCACTGCCAGTTTCTAGAAGGCCCTGACCATCTCAGGGCCTTCGCACAAGCTGTCCCCTCTGCCTATATGCTTTTTCTCTAGTTCTTTTCTCTCAGTCTTCAAGTTTCAGCTCAGTGTCACTTCCTCAGGGTGGGCTCCCCAACCATCCTATCCAGTGTGTCCCTTCCCCCCAGGCTGCTCTCTACCCATCGCCTGTTAATAATGACCTTCCCAGGCCCTGCCTGACACAGCGCCCCGCACGGAGCAGGCACGGAGTGAGGGGGTGAGCGAGGGGGTGAGCGAGGAAGGGGCCGTAAAGGGAAGACAGCGAGAGGGAAGGAGACGGGGAGGAGATGGGAGTCTGGACGAGGCTTAGGACAGGTGCTGTGGGGACAGCCGGGCCGGAAGGACAGGGACAGGCTAGAGCCCGACCGCAGTGTTTCGCACCGCGGGACCGTGGGCAGAACTCTTCCTTTCCAGGGTCCAGTGTCGTTACCGAACTTTCACATAAAGCACAAATCAAGGCAGGAAGCGTTTCTATGGTAACAGGCGGGCCTCGTCACTACACAGTGGTGGTACTGTTCCCATGACAACGGAAGCGCTGACGCTTCGCACGTGGCAGGCACGGGTGTAAGCGCCCTCCGTGTCCCTACTCATCCAATTCTCGCAGGCGACCTAGGCAGGTCCTGGCCCGGCCATCGCGATGGGGGCCGAGGCGCCGGGCCGTCACGCCTGGCTCACCTGCTGGGCCGCGACCGGAACCTCCCCAGGCTTTGGTCAAAACCAGGCTGACCGCAGACGGCGGCGCCAGCGGATCCCCGGGACTCCGGCGGCGCGTCAGAGCCCGCGAACGCGGCACCACGTGACCGAGCGGCGCGGCGCGCCCCGCCGCCGTCCTGGTCTCGCGGGACTCGGGCTCGCGCGCGCCCCCGCCGCCCCGCCTCACCTCCCCACCTACCTCGCGGCGGCGACCAACTTCTGGAGGAAAGTGTCCACCGTGGTGTCGAGGAGCTTCACCCTCGAGACGGCAGTGCCGGGGGGGACCGACTCCGGGGACGGCCCCTCGGGCCCTCTTTCCGCACACTCGCCGCCCGCCTCGGCGTTGCTAGCTTCGGCCATGTTGGAGTCGAACCGCCAAATCTAACTGGCCCGGCCGCCCCGCCCACCGGAGTCCCCGATTGGCCGCTGGCCTTGGGCGCCCCCGATTGGAGGCAGCGGGATGTCCATCACCGAGCCGCCGACGGGGAGGGGAAACTGCGGGAGGCGCGGCGGGCACTGGAGCAGCCTGCGCGAGCCGGCAGAACGAGCGCGAGCCAGGGCTCCCGAGCCCAACAGAAACGTTTAATTACACTTCAAACATTTCGTACAGTGCAATGGTGAACGTTCGCTGTCAACAGTCACGAGAGTCCGCGCGTATCGAGCGTTAACCGCTTCTGCAGTTTGTCCCCTGTCCCTCAGTGTATCCGCCGGGGTTCCTGTCGTGCTGGGTCTCCCAAGTTTCCCCCGGGTTTGGTGGAACGGCCTACGGAAGCCCATTGTCCCATCCCCACCAAGACACATTTTAATCGAACCTAATACATGGGAAAGTAGGGCCAGGGGTGCTTTTCATTACATGTCATCCTTTGAAACCATGGGGGACGGGAGGGAGGGGAAATGGGTGAGAGGCTATGACGTAGTGTACAAGAAAATAAATCGGAAGGGAGGGAGTCTGGGGAAGAGAAACATCTGTGACATCGGAGGCAGGGGACTACCTGCTGTCCATGGTGCGTTACCCACTTTGCCGTCGTGGGGAAGGACTGAAGACGGGAGGGGAAGGTGGCGCTGAGAAAACCTCATGGGTCGCTAGAATGAGCCCAAAGAGAGAGGAGGGCCCCCGTCCTCCATCAGGTTGGTGGTCCTTAGGGTAAAGGGGTGACAGGGGCAGTAAGATTCCAAATGAGCTGTGGGCCCAACCCTCTGGATGGCCATTTGGGGATAGAAACTGGAGAATTCTTGACCAAAGTGCAAGAAGAGACGAATAAAAATAAGGGTAAGTTAGAGGGAAAGTCACCCTCAAAGATAAAAGACCAAGACGGGCAGTGGTGGTGAAGACAGAGAACGTGATTTCAGATTCTGACCTGGCCAGGGTGACAGGACATGGGCAGCCACAGGAATAGCAAGGCTTCAGGTGGCTAGCACCTTTCGAATTGGCACCATGGCCTTCCCCAGGGGGTGGGACTGATGTCTCAAGTGGCGCGCGGGGTTCGCTGTCCTTCCACTCCGTTTGCTGCACCTCTCCACCTGCAGCACAGGCTCGGTAGACAAGGTGGGGAGGGCGAGGCAGGGAAGGTGTGCTCTTCACCTAGCTCCCAAGAGCGTCAGAGAGTCTCGGCAGTATCAGGCTGGTGAACGCAGTGGTCCTGGTGTCGGGTGACTTCGGCTCTTTCCTCTCCTCCAAGTGATCCAATGGAGGGCACCACGACTTGGGGGACGTCACATTGGGGAGAAGAAAATCACAAACAGTTCCACATCTCAGAGATGCCCGTGGTGGGACAGCATCCGCTCCCATGAACCCAAGTGATGGGGGTATATATGTGTCATGTCACGACTGCCCAGGGCTGAGGACCTCTGCTGCCCTCGCCTAGGCCTGGCTCAGCTGGTCTGGGGACACGGGCTGGGGCACACATCTCCTCTTGTTCCTTTGCAGACCAACCGCTCTGTCGACCTGGCTTTTCAGGGTAGTGTTCCATGTCCCATGTGCCCCAGGCAGCCTGATCTGCTTAGGGCTGTGTCCACCGCGGCGGCCGTCTGGGCCGGGGCATGGCAGGTGTAGGGAACTGGGACCGAGGGAAAGGCGACGGTACCTTTTCACACCATGAGGAAGGGTGGGCTCTGACCGCAGGATGGGCGCGTTAGCAGGGCAAAGAGAGTGGCCCAGTTCACGGGTGCTAACAATATGTACACCAAGCTGTAGTGTCGGCATTTCTCCCCAACCTAACGCCCCTCCAGGGAGGGCGCACGCTCCGGAGGGCCAGTGGCGTCTGCTGCTTCTACTCCCCACGCCGGGCAGCTTGCCCCCGGCGGCAGGAAGAGCAGAGTAGTCTGGTGGCCGCTCAGGCCCAAAGCAGAAATGAGCAGCAGGCGAGGGCTGCGGCCCGGGAGCGCGGCCCCGGGTGGTGAGCCAGCTCCCCGCGCAGCTCTTCTCAGACCTCGGGGTCGCGGGTGCAGGGCAGTCGGGCAAAGGGCCAGCGGGACAGGGGTGCCGTGGGCTCGGCGGGGAGGGGGGTTTCCTCAGGGCAGGACCGAGGACAGGGACTGCGTGAGGGAGCCCAGTTTGGCCAGAAAATTCAAATCAACGGGAGCAGGGCCTCCACGTGCTCCACGTGCGTGCCTCCGCAGCAGGGGCAGGTCAGTCTCTGTCCCTGGCCCGGACAGGCCGCTGTGTGGCGGGGGCACTCGGAGAGCGTGCGTCCCCGGCTCTGCCCGACCCCGCACAGTGTAGGAAGCGGCAGGCTTCTGTCCCACCTCGGGTTACCAGTGTCTCGAGTCCACCAGCTCCGGGCGCAGGCTGAGCTTCTTGAGGCTCTCGTAGCCCACCACAATGACGATGGTGGAGGGCGTGGCCGAGATGATTCGGGCTGAGAGCCCCTTCATGAGGCCCCAAGGGCCCTCTTCTGCCATGAGCTGTCTGAAGGTCAGGATGATGGAGGTCTTGCCCTCAACCTGGAAAAGTCCACACAGTACAGGGTCAAGGTCGGCAGCCAGAGCCCTCGGCTCCACCCCGCCCCACCCGCGGCAAAGCGGGAAGAGCCGGACTGTGGAGCCTGAGGGCCAGCACGGCGGTTTGGGGGGTTCCGGTGCCAGACTGCCAGGTCTGAGGTCTGCTCCCCAGTTTCCTAACAGCGTAACCTTTGCACCTCAGCTTCCTCAAACATAAAACAGTGATAACAGTCCCATGCCACGTGCTTGTACTGAACAGTAAACAAAAGGACACCGGTAACCGCCGAGGTCAGAGCCTGGCAGACAACACGTTCAGTAAGCGGCAGCCCTTGTTAACGTCATCAGATAAGCGGGACACCGCGAGCCTCTGGAGCGGGTGCTTCTCTCCGCGCACAGGGAGGCTGCGTGAAATCGGCTCTAAGGTCCTCTGCAGCTCTGCCAGTCTGTGATTCTGAGCCTGGTCACCTCGGTGGTCAACTCAGTGGTCACCTCAGTCCCTCCAAACCCTACGGCTAGAGTCCTCCCCTCCGACCCTGCTGTCTCCCAGGCACCTACTTCCCCCTCACACTGGAGGCCTGGCCGAGCAGGAAGCTCATCTCGAGTCCTGCCCGCTCCCCCAACCCCTGCACCCTGCCACCAGGCTGCACCTTCGGAGACAGCCCACCGGAGCCTCCGCCAAGGCAGCACAGATGCACTGCTCATTATGCCCCCCCAAATGCATGGCCTTCCCAAGGGGGTGCACCCATGGCTAAGAACACCGCCCCTCCCCCCGGCCTCCTCCACACTCCCCTCTTCCTCTGTCCTCTCCTCTGACCACCTCTGCTCTTATCCCAGCCATGTCACGGGCTTTGCAGCTGTGCCCCTGGCCCTCACGTGCGCTTCGTCTCCTCCGGCCTGGGAGCGCCTCAAAGCGGTGGCCTGTCTTTCCCCTGGGTGGCCTTGCAGAACACAGGACAGAGCTCAGGCCAGAACGAGACGGAGCCCGTGCACTTTGTTATTCGCAAACCAATCAGATGGCAATGTAGTCATTTTCAAATGTGTGCGGTGGTGGCGGGGAGGGCATTCTTTTCTGGGGACGAAAATACCTACATTTACCAGCCACCTGCATCCCAAAGCCCTGTATCGGGGAAGCTGAGCGCCCTCAAGCCGCTGAATTTCCGTCCCTTCCCTTCCCTCCCCTGCTCACCATTACCAAACGGCCCCTCTCCTGGCCAGCTTTCCCCTTTAGCTACCCCAGCCAGACATTAAAATCCCCATTCTCCTGACCTAAATAAAGCGTTATACGGCAAGATCTGCCATGTGTATGTTATATATCACCGTTCAGATTCCGCTTCCGTGACCTAATTGCTGCGGAGTTGTTTCTGAGCTGACTGAAGATGGGACTATATAACGTCTGGAAAGCGCCACCGAGGGCTTTGCCATGTTTGTGCTGAGTCCGCACAGTACAATCCGTGAAACCTATTCAAGAACAGTCATTGTCACTGTCTGTACAGAGCTCGTAGCCCACTGGGGAAGCCAGACTTAGGACATTAACTGAAATCGGTATTTCTAATAACCTCAAACCTGCGAGGTAAGGGAAGGTGGTGACGGCAGCGCTCATCGTCTGAAAGGCTGGCAGAGACCGGTCAGAGCTCCCAGAGGCCTGGGCAAGGCGGGGGGCGGCATGCGAGAGCAGACGGGGCGTGACAGACCTCCAGGTGCTTCGGAAGGGGCTCGGGTGGCCGGAGGGCCGGGGCACGGCCGCAGGGCCTGAAGGTCACGCCTTTGGCGGCCAGTGTCTTACCTGCACTCGGGTCCGGATGACATCCATGGGATTGGTGAGGACGGAAGCAGTGGCCGCGGCCAGGGGGCCTGACATGGCTTGAAGGACAATGTGAGGACACTCCTTGGGACAGAGGTGGGAGAGCTGCTCTGGAATGGGGAGAGACGGCGCTCAGACAGCAGGCGCCACCCGTCTGCCCTCGCGCCGCTGCCAGGCGGCCCAGCAGGGACGACCTCCACGTCCCGCCACCGCACACCCCGCCCGGTCACTCCCACCTGCTCTTCTCCTTGCTTCCTTCTGAACCAACGAGCAGGTCTACATCTCAGGCCCCTCCCAGAAGTCACCTTGGTTATGTCACCCGTTTCGAACAGGACAAAGTACCCCAGAGAAGGGAGTTTCGGAACCTCCGGTGGACAGAAACCCTCCCTGGGGTAAAAGCCCCAGGCCTGTGCTCCACTGCCCCCAACTCACAGGCGAGGAGAGCACACGTGACACGTTTCGTATTATGTGCATCGAATTCCTGCTGGGACGCGTTAAAAACTGGCGACACTGCCCGTCTTTAGGGACGGGAGGCGGGTGGCCGTGGTGAGGAGCGGTTTACAGCGTCACAGAAGTCCCTCTCCTACCTTCGAATTTTGAGCCCACGTGACTGTGCTTACAAATAACAACAATTATGATTAAAAGAAACCGTCATAGCCTACAGTGAGAACTTTTCTCCAGCCTCTATCAAGAAAGAAAAACTCGTTTTTCAAAATGCTGGCGGAGCGGAAGGAACAGTACTCAGTGTCACCCATTCTCAGTGTCGCAAGGAGGTTCACTGCAACTCAATGTTCCCTTTACTGTCTCTGGAGGAGAAAGACCAGAGTTCAACAAAGATGTATCAAGTAGCTACAAGGAGCCAGCGACCCTGGGTTCTAAGGACATAACAGTGAATACAAGAGCCTCAAACCCCTGTGCTTATGAAGTTTACACGCCAGTGGGGGTAGACCGACAGCAAACAAACAAAAAGCAAAATTCCGCAAAATATATAGCTACGTCAGAAAGTGATGTGTGCCAGCTCGAGATGAAAATAAGGCAGGAAAGGGAGACAGGAAATGGCCACACAGGGGTGAAGGGCTTGCCATTTACGCAAGGCGCTTGCAGGAGCCCGCTCTCAGGGGTGGGGTGAGCCCTCGGCTCTGGAAGGAGGGAACACCCCAGGCGGAGGCCCAAGTCTGCAGCGCCGGGGGCAGAATGAGGTGGGCAGAGACCGGCAGAGGCCCCGGACCACGGCTCTCACACTGAGTGAGACAGGCAGGGAACAGATGTGTCCTAAGGTTCCCTTTCAGTGTCTCTCTGCGGTTCAGTCGCCTTATGCCTTTAAGAGTCTTTCTCATGGTTAGGGTCATCTGTGGCCACGTGACTGACGATCAGGGGACAAGCAGGATGGGGGATGGCGGGGCGGAAGTGAGGGCTTCTAGCCCCAGCAGCTTGGCGCAGCTCTTTAAGGTGGGCCAGAGCCACCTCTCCCCGACTTGTGATGGCTTCCTTGCCCAAGGCCAGCACACAGACAGACCCGACAGCACTGCTGGCTCACGGCGTCCCGTTTCTCTCGAGAAGAAGGCATTTCGCAACCATTAGAGGGCAGCGTCTGGGCTGGCACTGCCAGCTTCCGAGGGCCTGTCCGCACTCCAGTCCAGACTCCAGTTCCAGCCATGCGCACGCGCCACCTTCCTGGGGCCGAGGGAGAGGACGCAAAAATCAAAGGCAGAGGGCAGGGGAAGGGCCCCGGGCCTCCTTCTCCACTCGCCACTCAGCGAGGCTTTACTGGGCACCTGTTATCTGACTTGGCCAAGTGACTGCACAAGTAATATAAATCAGTTTTTACTTAATGCTTATTAAAGGCCCCTGGACGTAAAACGTGCAAATGGACAGGGAATAAACGCCGTCGTGGAGGCTGCAGTGCAGTAGGGGCTGGGATGGGGGGTGAAACAAGCAGGGATCCTGGCCGGGCTCTGAAGGACCAAGGTGCCGACAAAGGGAACGGGAGAGCCCTCTTCCGGCTGGGCCGTTAAAGAGGCCCTCTTGGCAGAGGCGGCATGTGGGTCGGGCCCGGGGCCCGAGAAGGAGCCGCCGCACTGAGGCGAGAACAGAGCTTGGTGTTTCGGGAACCGGAGGGAGGGAGGGAGGGAAGGAGGGCAGCGCGCGGCTGCAGAAGGGACGGCGCCAGATCGTGCCGACCTGAGTCCGCCGTGGGAGGCATTCGTTTTTATTCTAAACGCCCACACGTCACCATCAGTAGATTTTAAGCAAAAAGGAATGATGAGAACCAACCTACTCACTCAACGAACGTTTACTGAGCGCTTCGATTCACCAGACCGAGACACGCAGTGGTCACAGAGCCTGGCACATAGTGGATATTTAACAGATGCCAGTTTCCTCCCCCTTCCAAGAATCTTTCCGGTCAATTCCATCTCAATAGAGCTGGAGAAATATGCATTAAAAAAAATAATAAAAGGACCTTCGCACACCGTGGAAGAGAGAAGGCACACACGAGTTAACACTAAGGCACGTGCTATACCTGCCTCAAGGAAGATTCAAGCAAAGCTGGGGGGCTGAGAGGCGGGACGGCCCACTCTGGTTCAGTGCCACAGGGGGCGGGTGGCAGAGCAGGCACTGTGGACGCTTAGGGTAAGCAGGGCAGACGGCCCGGATGGCGCCCAGCAGAGGGGTGGCATGGACGGAGCAGGGCTGGGAGGGCGATGCCTGGTCTCGGCGTGGACTAGACACGGGGCAGCAGGAGTTCACTGTCAGAAGGGGCTGAGGCCGGGCCGAAGGGTTTGGAATCTACTCAGCGAGCAGCGGAGCCACCGAGCTTCACAGCCAGGGTTTTCTGGTCTATTTTTTGTTTTTGTTTTGTTTTACATGCAATAAATAAGAGTTTTCAAAGAATTCGGGGGGAGGGGGTGATGGAAGGGCAGGGAGGGGCTTGGAGAGACTGGCTAGAGGGCTGATGCTGCAGCCCCGCGGGGCGGTCCCGGCCGCAGGGTGTCCAGGAGGACAGCGGGGAGGACATTCTGGGGTAATCAGGACCTGCGTGGGGACAAGGAAGAGGGAGTGGCCCAGCGCTGTCCCTGAGGCTTCCGTCTCAGTGATCTGCGGATCGGCAAGGCCACTGACAGGAAAGTAAGTTAGAAGGGAAAGCCAGTTTGGGATGAAGACTAGGTAACGCTTAGAATTTCAGATGTAAACACATGCATCCAAGCAGAAAGGTCCAGCCGTCAGAATGTCTGCCCAGAGTCGGACAGGGGAGTCTGGGAATGGAAATAGAGGTTTTTAGACATATTAAAAAAGTACAACTCAGTTGTAAATGAACTCGAAGGAGGAGAGAAGGGTGAAGACAGATGCCCGAGAAAGTGCCCACGCTTCCTGGGACGCTCCGACCGCCAGGATCCATTCTCAAAGAACCTGATACAAAGGGCCGGGGTAGAGTCCAGGTGTATGAATTTTACCAAATGCTCTAGATGAAAGACTGTGTTAAACAGAAGAAAGAAACAGAGCCAGCCAAAAAAAAAAAGTACTATCGGAAAAACAGGAAACTATAAAAGTACATGCAGTGGAAACGTTATCACAACAGCTGAAGAAGTCCTCACAAAACCTGGTTAGCAACGTTGCAGGCGATGAGGCCGAGTGCCCGCCGCCGGGAAAGGCCGGGGCCAGCGGCAGGCCCGGGCGGCAGCGAGCACCCACTGCCCTGGTGGCGTGCCCTGCTCACGGCAGTACGGTCTCCCTGAGGCTCTCAAAAACGTCATCATTCGACACAGTGACCCCATTTCTGGGAAATACGTGAAGAGAAGTAAAATGCGTGATGAATCAAACGCGTTATAGCACCGGAGAGGTTCACGGTCACTTCCCATCTGGAGCGTAGCGACGCCGAGGAGAGGCGCCCGACTCAAAAGCTCGCGCTCGTCCATCAGCAACACCGTCCAATCTCAAAGAGCCGTGGACGTTGTCCCTGCCCGCTTTCCGGTCCTTGGCCAGTACCCCACCACCCCGGTGGACGCCTGGGCGCCCAGGACACTCTGTGCTCCGGCCGCTCGCTTCGCTTGTCGGGCTCCCCGACGCGCATGAGCTCCTCGAAGGCGAGGACCGTGTCTTATTCATCTCCAAATCGTTCTGGATCACACATTTGCTGAATGCACAGCCCCCTGTCCCACCGAGTCCCCCGCCGAGCCGTGCCCAGAGCCACCGTGTGCCCGCCCCGCTCTCCCGGCCCCTGCTTACCTGCATAGAAATGATAGAAGGGCCACCACACGGCGCTGTTGGGGATGTAGGTGAGCAGGGAGGCCACGTAGCCTCGGTAGAAGCCCCGGAGGCCGTCGGCCCGCAGGATCTGCCTGATGATGTCCTTGGTTTGGCCGAAGGCGACCACGCCCTGTCCCTCGGGGCCCCCTCGCACCTGGAAGCGGCTGGTCTTCTCGCCCTTGCGCTGCATCATCAGGTGCTGGGAGACCACGTCGATGGGCACCGTGATGCTCTGGGCCACGAGGGAGGCCGAGCCACCGGCCACCAGCGACTTGACTGTGTTGCTCTGGCTGTAGTCAGCTACGAACTTCCGGGTGAGCTCATAGGTGGTGACGTAGCACTGGCCCGAGATGAGGGTGAAGGTGTTGACCAAAAAGCCCCGGTAGAGGCCGGTGACGCCGTCGGCCCGCAGGATCTTGACGAAGGCGTCGAAGGTACCCTGGTACAGGCTCTTGCCTTTCTGGACCTGCAGCCGCGTGCGGATGAGGGTGAACGGGTAGACGCTGACGCGGATCATCATCGTCATCGCCACGCCCAGCACGTAGAACTTCTTCTTGTCCAGGTGCTCCCACTCGATGATCTGGATGTTGCGTTTGTCCTCCATGGTGCCCGAAGCCCTGCAGGTGACAAAGGGGCTCAGGACTTCATCCGTTCCCCTCCCAGCACGGCCCTGGAACCCCGTCCTCGGGCTTCATATCCGGGGGTGCCCACCTCCCCAAAGCTCGCCTTCACCAGTCTGGCTCTGCGTCTTCCTTCACAGATCGGGAGACGGCTCCCACCTCTCCCCTTCATCGTCTTTCCCAATTCCAGAAACTGTCCCTTACCTCAGTGAGCCCCGTCCCACTCCTGCCTCGGCTCCCTACCCCCAGCTTCCCGGGTCGTCTACCTGGTCTCCCTGCCTCTGCCCGGGCCTGGTGCACGTGACCTGGTGTCATGGCCCTTCTGCCCCTCCGGCTCACCCGGGCCGAGCCCAGGATGCTGTGGACACACGGACCACCTGGCAGGATGCGAGGCCTTTCAGTGGGCTGACGGGGTGTCACCAGGTGACATTTAGGAGGCTCCTAAAAGCTGGAGGAAAGCGCTCCGTTTTTGGGGCTCGGGGCGCACGGAGGCGGCACCGCCTCCGGCCCCGCATCTGCGGCTCGGCGCCTCTCTCGTCGGCACTCACCAGCCGAGCGGCCTGAACTTATTTCTGGTTTCCACACTGGCCCGCGGGGCTCCCCCGGCCCCCACTCACTACGCTTCTACTTTCTCCAGTCTGCATTAGAGGAAAGGACGGGGAAGAAGCTAAGAGGGACTTCCACACCACAGGGCACCCCCCGCCCCCCGGGCACCTGCCCTCCCTCCAATGGAAGGAGTCACAGCGCAAGAACCAGGCAAAGGTCAGAGTCCCCTTTGGTTATTAGATAACCCACTCTGGAGAAGGAAAAGATGCACTAGAAATCTTGAGGATGACGGGGAAAATCTTGAGGAAGAACATGCTTGGCCCCTTTCATCCCCAAGGATAGAAATCACAGCCTCAGGCTCAGGTAACGAAGGAGAGTCGAGTAACGGAGGAGACACAGCCTCTGCCTTCGAGAAACTCACAAGGAGACACAGCCTCCCTCTGAGGAACGGATGTCAGACACGTTAATAAACGGGACAAAGTAACGTACATGCGGCCCTTATGTTAAGAGCAGCCACTGCCTGAAGTGTCAAACAGAACTAATAAGCTTACTGATGGAATAAGTACAGAACCAGGGCTTCCGACTGAAGAAGTGTCCGACGAGAGCACGTCCCGTGTTGGACATACTCTGAGTGACGACAGAATACACTCCTCTGTAGGACACAGGACATTTTCGGCCAGAAGGAGAAAGTACAAAGTTAAATTCTAGGAAGTGAGAGAAATCCTCGTGGGCTGGGAAGGGAGGTGGCCACACTGAAGGGCTGAAATGTCCTACACAGCGGGTGCCAGTGCCTCGACAAAGTTCACGTCAAGTGTTGTCATCCGAGTCCCCCAGCCAAAGGTCCCAACCAGCCTGGGGAGCTCCTTGGTGTCCCACGGGGCGGCTTTCTGGAACGCCCTGAGCTGGCCTGTGTCACTCTCATGAAGGTACAGGACCCCCGTGGTACACACGGAGCGCGTGGGAGCCGAGGGAAGACCTCGCCTTGCAGGTGAGGAGGGGCAAGGCTCATCAACCAGCCAGACTCCCTGGAGGAGGGCGAAGCAGTGTGAATGGGGGAGAAATCCACGTGGACAGCGAAGGGACGCGGCCTGGAACCGCTGGCTGCCAGAGCGGAGACCGAGGCAGTGGGGGTCTAGGACAACCCCTGGAACGCCGCGTGCCCCCCGCTGTGGGCAGGTGGCCCCTCCTCCCTAGCCTCAGCCCCACCCGCCACGTCCAGTGGGGTGGTCTCCTCCTTTGAGTCCCTCCCAGAGAAGGCGGTCACTTTGCCCATGCCCCAGGGTATCTGTCACCTGGGGTCCCAAGGTCTTTTCCCATTAGCACTGAGAGATGAAGAGAGACACTGGGATTAACCGGACACCTGTGACCGCCTGTAATCCTCTCGACAACCTGTGTACAGCTGGACACTTCTGCTAAGTGAGCAAACGGCAGATACAGTAAAGGAACAGGCCAAGGTCACGCGGCAGGTCGGTGGTGGTGGCGGGACATGGGCTAAGATCTCTTTCGGGCTCCACCGTCTCCAGCTCCTGGGAGTTGGGACACTCTGACACAAACCCTCCAACACAAATCCGCCTGCTTGGCCGCAGGCCAAGTCGTCCCCACCACGGGGGGCAGTACGAATGGCCTTGTGACGGCAGGTCGCCCAGGGGTTAAGCACGAGCACCCGGCCCTGCGGGTGCCCAGGGGTTTCTCCCAATTCTGTTCCAGGGAAACCGAGGCTGCCCCTGCTTCCTCAGTGTGTCCGCGGAGTGACCCTGCGGAGTGACCCAGCGGAGTGACCCAGCGGAGTGACCCAGCGGAGTGACCCTGCGGAGTGACCCAGCGCAGTGGCTGGGCGGGCACATTATTGTCACAGGACAAACACAGCAGGGCTCAGGCAAAACCGCGTGCTAAGCAGGGTAGAGGCACAGCGACGAAGGATTCTGTCGCAGGACCTGGTTCTATGGGGACCACCCCAGCCTGCCAAGGAATCAGCACCCACACCTCCTGATGAGGGGGCCCTAAGGCAGCACCCGCTTTCATCCATCTCAGACCTGTGCCCGTCCATTTTAAATTCCCAGAAGGAAGGGGGGCCCTCCGATGCTGAAGCAGGTAATTCTCAGCATTGCCATGGTGACAGGAGACGCCACTAAGAGTCGTGCCTCGGAGGGATAAGCCCTGCCAGCTGGAGAGGGTACTGCAACCATTCCCTCTACCCCTTCAAAAGGTGTGGCTGCTCCCAAAAGGTGTGGTCCAGGCTATTCATGGCTATACAATCTGAACTTTCTGCTGAAACATCAGAACCAGTTCCCCTTGTTTTACCCCCTGGAAAATCCTCCTCGTGGATCCTGTGTGCAAACCTCCTTCAGCCTCCCTCCTCCCAACTCTGCAGACGGACTGCGACCGACTGCGACCAACTGACCAGCTCGACCAACTGCGACGGGCTCCTCCCAGACCCTTATTTGTATGCATGGCTCCGGCCCTCAATTTCCTCCTCCCTTTACCGCTGCTCGGGCACAAAGGCAGAGGTGATTCCTATGGGGACCCAACACATGATCCAAGATGTCCTGAAGTCATCGAATGAGACGTGGGGGCAGAACCCCCACTGCCAAGCCCACCGGTGGAAAGGGACACCTGGAGGGATGGATGCGTCTCCTCTCCGCTTCCACTTCCTCGTGCGGGAAAAATTACACTCTACTATTCACTAGGTAGGATTCTGATTCAGGACAAGGCAGTGTCACCTGGAATACAAGGTCGCGCCGTGGAAAAAACACTAGCCGTCGGGAGATCCAAGTCTGAGCTCCGCTCCCATGACTCAGCAAAAGGACTGGAACCAAGCACTGAAATTCGGTTTCCTCACCTGTGCAATGGGGCTACTAAAGGCTGCTACGCCAGACAGTCACGCGCCACCTGACGATAGGATACACCTAAGGGATGCGCCATCGGCCACGGCCGTGCGAACGCCACAGCGCATGCGCACCGACTCCGACAGCGCGGCCCCCGGCACACCCGGGCGGTCAGGTCCCTCCCCTGCTCGCGGGCTGCGGGCCGGGGCGGCACGTCACTGCACTGGACGTCACTGCACTGGGCGTCACTGCACGGGGCGCTGGAGGCAGCTGGAACGCCATGGGGAGTAGGTTCGTATCTCAGCCCCGACGAGACGCCGTGAAAACACGGTATGGGAGATGGAAGGCGGTGCACCTGCGCGGGGCGCCGCCCACGGACGGAGCCCAGGACTGGGGGTCGCGCTGGGGGAGTCAGTGCGTGAGCGGTGAATGGACTTGGCACCTGGGCCACACGCCCTTCACAACACAATGCGAGATTCCATGGAGCACGGCGGAAGACGGAGCGATCGAGAGGCACGGCAAACACGGCCCACCGTTCACAGCGAACGTTTCTCGTCTGAGCGGAAAGAGTGCCCCGCGATGGCGACCGACAGCACAGGAAACACGTGCGCAGGGAACAGCGCGTTATCACGATCGAGCACCGCGGACCGCACCGACGGCACGCGCTCCACGCCGCACGCCTGGCGGCGCCACGCGCACGCGGGCCGCGCGCCGCCCTACGACACTGCGACGACCGCAGCGGCACTAGGCGACAGAAATATTGCGGCTCCATTATGATCTTGTGGGAGCAGCGTTGTATGTGTGGCCGGTTGTTGACCGAAGCGTCATCCGGCAGCGCACAACTGCGTAAGTGTGGTGTAAGGCACACGAGCCGACACATTCTGTTACCAGCAAAGCATTTCCACCGCTGCAGAAAGCTCTGTGGGGCAGGGCTGCTCAGAGTGGAGCACAGACCAGCAGCGTGGGCATCGCCACGAGCCCGTGAGAAATGCAGAATTTGAGAATTTGCCCCGCAGACCTGCTGAATAAGAGCCGACGTTTTAACGAGATCCGGAGTGCTCAACGTGTCGGAGTTCGGGAAGCCACACTCCGAAGGCTAAAGGCTGCCAGTATCACAACCATGACAGCTACCCCAAAAGCCCGGGACCGTCCGGGCTGGGCTCGCAGCGCTGACTGCATCCTGACCTGTCACCGGAACCCGCGCCAATGATGACTACTAGACTCATTCAGAACTCTTCGGTCAGCCGCCCCCACCACATTCACAGGACACACGTGGGGTTTGCTCCCCACTTCTCGGCTGGCAACAAGACCTCTGCTTCCTCCTCCTGTCCCCCTCTTCTCCCTGCGCGTCTGCATGAACGCTCTGCGACGCGGAGCTACCTGCGTGAAGTGATCGCATCCACACGCCTGCCCGCCGGTCGTAACGAGCTTGCATGTCCTCAGAGGACGACCCTGGTGACACCTCCCTAGAATTAGGTGAAATTCCCACCCGGCCTTCTGTGTTCTTTGATAGGTGCCCACGTGATCCCGCATCACAGTCACCACGTGACAGTCCTCTCCACCTACTCCACATGACAGCCCCTTTGTACAGCTTCTGTCCTGGCTCTCGCACAGCCGCGGCTGGGCCGTCGGACATGCCGCTCGCCATGCTCCTTCCGCTGTCCGCGAACCTCATGCTCCTCCGGTAGGAGGAGATGCCTCGTTACAGCCGTCCTGCACCGCACCCCCAAACTGCGTGGCGGGCTCCCATGGAACCGCAGCCGGGCACTGCAGACACCCGCTGCCCCCTCGACGGGTCCAGGTGCGCGGAGACCTCGGCCCTCGGGCACCGCACCGCGGTGGTTCCTCACCTTCTCAGCTCAGGGCGGTCCCGCCGCGTCCGAGGAGAAGTGCAAGCCGAGGCCCCTAGGCCGCAGCTTCCGCTCGATCCATTGCTCCCGGCGACTGCCGGCCTCGGGCCACATCTTCCTCCATCTCGACCGGGCTCCCGGTCCTGTCGGAACCGGAAATTGGGACTCTGTATTCCCGTTCCCCGGAAGATGAGCTGTGGGAAGCTCCACCAATGGCGTTCTGAGCTCCTCGCCCGCGGACGAGGGAGGGCGGTCCCCGCGGCCATCTTGCGTTTGGGCAGAAGCCACGCCTTCATCAGCTTCGCCGTGCCCCCAGCTCTACGGCGCGTGCGTGTCCTCTCCAATTGGCGAAAATCGAGTCACAGCAGGCGCTTCTTGAAGATCCGGTTCTAAACGGGTCACCTTGTGCTTCGGATCTGTTGGAATCCTCGAATTTAAATTTAATCTGTAATGTTCGTGGAACTTTGCTCATCTATGGCGCCAAAGCAGTAGAAGCCAGTGTGCGGCAGGAAGGAGCGAGGGCAGACGACCAGTTTTCAGGCTCCGGAACTCAAAAGATTGCAGCAATAGGGGACATCTTGGAGGTGGAGTCAATGACGTTAAGAGTCTCTTCCAACTCTGAAACTATTTGCCTATACATGGATTTAAAACAAGAGGGAGAGCTCTTTAAATGGGGGCGTGGGAGGCCTGGAGTGGGGTCAATCCATTTCAAAGTAGATATTTCCACAACTGAACGACGAAAGGACAAACGACCAAATTTTAAAATGACCAAAGGTCTCGAGTAGACATTTTAACACAGGGGAAGTACAAATGGCCGATAAGCACACGAAAAGGTGATCAATATCATTCGTGATTAGAGAAATGCACATCAAAACCACGATGAGATCCCACTCCACGCCCCGCTAAGATGGCTAAAACGAAAAGAGACAAACAAACAAAAAGCCTGGACATAACAAGTGTTAGCAAGGATGTGGAGAAATCGGAACCCTCAGACGTTGCCGGTGGAAATGCAAAATGGTGCAGCTGCTGTGGGAAAACAGTTTGGCGGTTCCTCAAAAAGTTAAGCAGAGTTACCATATGACCCAACAATTTCACTCTGAATATATACCCAAAAGCACCGAAAACAGATGTTGAAACCAAAACTTGTACAGGAATGTCCATAACAGCACTACTCGCAGTGGTCAAAACTTAGAAACAGGTGGCGATACATAACCACACAATGGAATGTTATTCAGTGATAAAAAGTAATGATGTATTGATCCATACGACATGGATGCATCTTGAAACCACCGTGCTAGGTGAAATAATCCAGACACAAAGTCATCTTTGGTATAATTCCATTTATACAAAATATGCGGAATAGGCAAATCTATAGAGACAGTGGATTTGGTGGCTGCCGGGGACGGTGGCGGGAGAGAGTTGGCAGTGACTGCTTAATTAGTGCGGGGTTTTATCTGGGGGCGATGAAGACTGCACACATTGTGAGTGACCACGTGTCACAAATAGTAAACTTTGTGTCATGTATCTTACTACAATAAGAAAAATTTGAAAGTGAATTTTCACCTTCAAAATAATGTTCGTTATACGTAAGCCAAGTCATCATGCTGTGCACGTAAAATTTTTACGTGCTGTATGCCAATTGCATCTCAATAAAAGTAGGGAAAGAGATACTGTTCTTCATTAAATATGTCTTTTACTATAAAAAAATATTTGCTGCCTCTAGGATAGATCCCTCCTCAAGTCCAGATCTGTGTTGACAACTGCTTCAAAATACCTAATGGAGACTTGGAACTTAGTGTGACGGATAGTTTTAAGTCAGTTTGGCTAGGCTGCGGTACCTAGTCCTTCAAACGCTAACACTGTTGCTGTGGAGAGATTTTGTAGGTGTGGTTACCACCTGCCATCAGTTGAGATTATCTTGATAATGTAAGTGGGCCTCAGCTAGTCAGTGGAAAGGCCATTAGGACAAAACTGAGGTTTCTCCGAGGAGAAAATTCTGCATCAAGACTTTAGCATCGGCTCCCGCGCCGTGATTCCAGACGCGCCAGCCTCCGCCATGGCCCAACCAGCTTCCCGAAGGATCTGTATTGGAGAATCCCGACTGACATCTAGCGTGTCCAACTGGAACTCCCGGTCTCCCCCACATCCCACCTCCCTGCTGTCGTCCTCATCTCAGATAACTGGCAGCTCCATCCTTCCATTTGCCCAGACCAAAATTCTGGGAGCCATCCTCGAATGTCCCTTTCCTCGCACATCCCACGCAACCCATAATCGAATACCATTGGCCTTATTTTAAAAATATGTCCAGGCCTTGACCACTTCCCACCACCTCCAAAGGACCACCCTGGGCCCAGCCACCATTATCTCTCACCTGGATTATTCTAGTAGCTTCCTCCCTGGTGTCTTCGCTTCACCCTTGCTTCTGCTACATTCTAATCACGATAAAGCAGCCAGAGTGGTACTTTTAAACTGAAAGTCAGATTCCGTCCCTCCTTTGTTCAAAACCCTCCAGCTGCTCTCCAGTAAGTCTTTACGATGGCCTCCAGGGGCCTACAATCCACGCCACCCCCGCCGCCCGCCGCCAACTCCTATCAGCTTTCTCTATCTACTGCCTCAGGACCTTGGCATTGGCTGCCGCTTCTTTCTGGAAGTTCTTACAGGCACCCACAAAGCTCATGTTCTCACTTACTTCATTGTTTCATTGTTCAATTCAGCCATCGTTCAAACCCGGCCTTATCAGCGAGACCCATTCTGAATCCTGCTTAAAACTGTAGACACACGGCCCTTCCATGCTCGGCCTTCCTTCCCCGACTCAGTATTTCCCTCCACAGCACATAACCTTCTAATGCGCCCTATCTCTCTTATTTAAATACCTATTATTTGTCTCCCACACTAGAACGTCTGGTCCATGACAGCAGGAATTGTGTGTGTGTTGTTCACTGATGTGCCCTCGGCATCTAACGGTACCTGTCACGTAAATATTTGTTGAATAGTTGAATGGAGTTCAGCACTGAGAGAGTGCCCGCCGCGGGTGAGGCATACGGAGACACAAGGAGGCAGCAGTATCGCGTGAAGGGGTTTATTCCGGGGCGTGCGTAGGGCACTAACTCTGCGTGGGAGGTTAGAGAAGCATCACAGAGGATGATGTTCTACGTGGGAGAAATGGCAGGAACCTCGCGGTGAGTCGCTTTGGGCACGGTCATTCATCTCCGTGTCATCAAGGCCTGGATAATGCTGGGTGCTCAGGAAAGGTGTCCATGACACTGTGTAAAGTGGCTCAGGGACTGCCAGCGGCGCCGAGCTGTGCCTGGACGAGCTGGAGGCGAGGCGGGTCATCCCAAGAGGAGGGACTTTTTAAAAATTCTGAATTTAATGAAAAGCTGTTAGGAGTTTTAGGCAGGATTTTTTTTCCTAAGCAAGCCCCCTTGACCCCGACCGGAGAGTGGTGTGTGCATGGGACCAGGAAAAGGTGGCAGAGGCTGCCTAGGGGTTGGCTCTGGCTGTCTTGGTGAGCTGGCTGGAGCCTGATGGGACTGGACGGGTGCTGAGGAGTGTCAGGGGCGGGGGGAGGAAGAGATAGGGCTGGTGGCCCAGTGAACCTGGGTGGGGAAGAGAGGAAGTGTGGGATGGGCCTCAAGCCTCTGCACTGCAGTGTGATCAGCTGGCATGGGGAACGTGGGTGCGGTGCAGGTTTGGAGGGGATGATCAGTTCCGTTTGAGACACGTTGCATTAGACATCCTTGGGGTGTGTCCGGGTGGGGAGACCCAGTAGCGAAAGGGGAACAAGGAGTCTGAACTGGCGGTGCACTGTCCCCACAGAACCTCTTCACCCCCATCCCTGGCTCCAGCGGTCCCGCCCGCCATCCCTGTGGCTGGGTGATGAGCCTGCCAGGGCGAGAGGCGGGTCTTCCCCGCGTGTCCCAGCCCCTGGCCAGGCCGGACGCTGCCCAGAGAAGGTCCTGCGTGTACGTTTGCTGAACGAGTGACGCGATGTCCTTGGTGAACCGGTGGGAGTGGAGGCCATGGGCACGGAGGACACTGTCCACGGAGACCTCTGAAGGCAGACGGAAAGGAGAGCACTTGGAGGAGAGAGAAGCAGCGGCCGGTGAGGGGCGAGGGAAGCGGGAGCTCGGCTACCAGGGGCGGAAGGAGGTGTCGCCAGTGACTGGGCAGCAGAGGGCACGTGGCATGGGCCTGACCACGGCTCTGCTGTCCTGGCGTGGGCATCTCCTAAGCCCGCCCCCCCATGTCGCTACGGCAGGGGGCCTCACACTGAAGGCCGCCCCCACAGGCTGAGGCACCTCCTGTCCCCAGGGGAAACCACATGTGCCATCCGCTCTGTGTCTTACCTTCTCATGGCTGGGTCCGAGTCCGCCACGAGCGCTGGGGAAACCTTAGGGCAGGAGCATCCGCCAGGCCTGGGGCAGGCCGGGAAGGGGGCGCGGAGGACCCGGCCTCCAAAGGCACCTGAGCGGAGGTGAGGAGGGAGCACGCGCCGAGTGACCTCGGGGCAGCGGCGAAGGGGCGGGGCTGCGCGCTTGGCATCGCGGGGGCCCCATGGCACGCTCGCCGCAGAGCGAGCTTCCCGTGCGCCCTCCCCTCCTGCAGGTGAAGAAAGTCGCACTGTGGCCCCGGAGGCTGAGTCCGTGGACGGCGGTGGCGGTGCCGAGAGCCCAATCCTAGCCCAGTGCCCTCGCCACCATCCCATGGGGCCCCACAGCCCTTGGCCTCGAGGTCATCAGGGAAGCCACTAGAGAGGAAGCCTACAGAGATGGCGCTGGAAAACTGACAGCCAGGCCTCGGGGTCCAGGAGTGAGGGGTGATGGGAGGAGGCCAAGGAGCCAGCAGAGGAGGAAGAAAGAGCTAGAGAAAGCAAGAAGCTCCCAGGAGAGGAGCCAGAGCAGACGGGGCTGCCAGTGTCTGTCAGCGGACGGGCAGGTAAAGAAATCGTGGTCTATACACACAGCGGAATAGCATTCGGCCTCAAAAACAAACGAAATCCCGTCACGAGTTACAACGTGGATAAACCTCGAGGACGTTATGGTGAGTGAAACAAACCAGTCACAGGACATACTGTGTGATTCCCCTTACACGAGGGACCTAGAGTCGTCACATCACAGACATGGCCTGGGAGGGCAGCTGCTGGGGGCTCGGGGGCTGGGAGCTGTGGTTGCAGGTTCTCAGTTCTGCAAGGTGAGAAAGTTCTAGCGGCCGGGTACACGATGATGTGGCCACAGCCAAGGCCACTGGCTGCGCACCTACGCGCGGCTCAGAATATGCATTTTGTAGCATGTGCTTTTAACCACCTTTGAAACATTTCTTAAAAACTCAAAACAAGAAGCCACAGAAGGGACTTGTGAATTTAGGGCGGCCAGGGTGTGGAGGCCGCACAGGTGTCAAGGTCAGTCAGGGCTTGTGGGCGATTGTGAAGTCATCTGCGCAGAGAGGCGGGGCAAAGCCAGACCGTGGGGTGCAGGGGGCGCCCCTGGGTGGGAGCAGCCAGCCAGACCCTCTCTCGTGTGTGGTACTAACAGGAGAGGAAGCAAGGCTGGAGGGAGCAGGCCGAAGGGGTGCGGTTTGGAGGTGTCGTCTTTTTCCTGCAGAGAAAAAAATACCTAGCGCCCCCGAGGGTGGAGAGGGGAGAGGAAGCTGAGGGCGCTGAAGTGAGGGGACAATGTGAGGGCCCTCTGCAGAGAGGGGTGGCCTTGGCTGGAAGGGGACACGTGCCCGTGTGACAGGAGGGAGGGCGGGAAGGGTGTGGGGCGATCTGCCGTATTCTGGGAAGCCGGACAGACGGGCCGGGCTGGGTGGGGCAGGGGGAGCAGGTGCCTGGTCTCTTCTATAACCGATCCAATCAAGAGCCGAAACCAGCTGCTGCAGGAGGGGCGAGGGACCGCGCTGGAGTCGCGAGCGATGCGGGCGAGCAGGTGGGGGGGCGGGGCAGCAACGCGGGCACAGCAGGGAGACCCGGCCAGCCGGTCAGCACAGAACTCCAAGTCTGAGGTACGCAGCAGCGGAGGGGAGGGCTGTGGGGTGGTTCTGGGGGGCGCTAGCGGGGCAGAAGATGTGGCTTGGAGTTCTAGCGAACAGTCGCCCCACACGCCCAGCCCTCGTCCCTTGATGTCCTCGGATGCCTGCTCCCCGTACACCCCGCGGTCCTCCGCTGGAGCTCTGACAAACGCGGCACTAATCATAAGCTTTGTCTTTTTAATAAAAAATAAACTGTCTGTGACAAGCAATTTTCTGAATCCCAAAACAAAGGGGAGGAGAGAGGTCAAAGGGTCAGGCAGATGAAAGCGCGAACAGGCTCAGGTCAACTCGCCATTCCGGCCGGGCCAGAAGGGACGCAGCTTGCAGCTGCTCCTGAAGCGAGACAGGAGGTCAGACTGCAGGAGGGACTCCCCCGGGGCCAGCGGTGCACAGCGTCCAGGGCAGCAGGAGGGGCAGCTCCCTGCAGACCCCCAGGAGCGGGCAGCGTCGGGTCCGAGGTGGCAGCCGCTCAGAGTGAGTCTCCAGGAGTGACATGCTAGCTCGTGGTTGCTCAGAAGCTCCGTGTTCACTGTCACAGGCGCCTGGAACAGGCACGCGTCGTAGGGTCTCCCGGAGCAGCTTGTTTTAGAGGGTCCCCTCCAGGTCTTCCTCTCGCAGTCAAGGTCCAGGTCCGGGGTGGCCCCCATGTGCTTGGTAGAAAGCCGCCCCATGTGGGAGCCGGCGCTGTGCCCGGCCCACTGAGGGGTGAAGAGGCTCCTCTTGGGGGAGACAGTGTCCTTTGTGCGACGCCACCCTGCTCAGGTCCGCACTGCTCCGGGCCCCCGGTTGGCATGGCCAGGCGCCATGCCCCACCCAGCCTGTGCCCAGAGCTCACACCACTTCGGTGCCCAGGTGGTCGCTGTCGGCGCCCACGCTGCTGGCAGCGGTCCTGTGGTCGTTGGGAGGCGGGAGGTGCTGCTCCCTGCTGAGGGGGGCCTTCTCCCCAGGCGGCAGGGTCCCACAGCCCTGGACCTTGCCTCGGCCTCGCAGCGCCCCCAGTGGGGCGACCAGGAGGAGGATGAGGGCTCCGGAGAGCACCAAGGCCAGCAGCACAGTGACAGTGAGGAAGTGCGGCCAGTATGATCGCTGGGCGGCCAGGGCAGCCCCGCCGCCCACCCTGGTCAGCGGGGCCTCCACACGCTCCCGGGGGATGCCCGCCAGGTCAGGGGCCAGGGCCAGCGGCTGGTCCTGGCTGTCCACCCAGTAGGAGACCACGGGGTACGAGAAGCCATTCTCGGTGGCCCAGCACTGGTAGAGGCCGCCAGCCCCGTCCCGCAGCACCAGCAGCAGGGAGCCGTTGTAGACCACGGAGGAGGCCCTCGGAGCCGGAGCTGAGCCCTGACCCCAGTGGTAAGAGGCCAGGGCTGAGAGGTGGGGGCAGGGGAGCTCCAGGATGGAATTGGGGACAGCCAGGACTT
>NW_024352789.1:238050-253100 GCF_902729225.1 Pteropus medius
CTGTTCGCGGCCCGGGCCTCTGGCCTCCATCTGCCCCTCCGCTGGACCAGCACAGCCTTTCCCGTATTTAAGAAGGGAAGGCCGTCTGGACCCCACACCCTCCTCCCGTCGCCCCCGCCCCATTCAGAGCCAAGCTTCCTGAAGGAGCGAGGTCTGCACTGGCTGCGTCCAGCTCCCCTCGGCCGCTCCCTCTTCACCTCCAACGTGGCCCCGCAGGAGAAACGGCTCTCGCTGAGGCCACAAAGCCCTTGCGTGTGTCTCCCCGACCAGACGAAAGCTCAGAAAGCGTAGGGACCGGGCCCTTCTGTTTCGACACTGCATTTTCAGAGCCTAGCAGGGCGCCAGGCACGTAGCAGGTGCTCAGAAAACATTTCTTGAACGAATGCACGAATGAACGAACGCGAAGGTTTCAACCTGAGTGAGTGGCAGCCCCTGCCCTAGTCCCCTGAGGGATGTCCTGGGGCCCTTTACTCACTGGTGCCCAGGTACATGACCAGATGGCTGTGCCCATCGAGGTCCTGGGCGGCCTCCACCGCCAGTCGCGTGTACTCCACACCGGACTTCACCAGCAGGGGCGTCCCCACCACCTGCTCATCCATCAGGAAGTGGGCCTTCATGAAGGTCAAGGCTTTATCGGAGGAGGGGCCCACCGAGCACTGCAGGGGAAGGAGGCAGGTCTGCTCAGCTTGCTTCCTCCCTCCCCCTCCCTCCGGAGGGTGCGTAGTTGGGAGTTGCCTGTCTGGGAACCCCAGCACCCCAACGCCTGAGGCTCCGAAACCGTGAACAGGGCGTGATGCCAGTGCATGGCAGGCTGGCCGTGAGGATGAAATGAAAACCACACACAGGGAAATTAGCAGAGCGGTTGGACGAAAGACTCGACAGACGTTGGCTGTTCCGCCTTTGCGCCCGGTCACCCTCATCAAGGACTTCCGGCAGCCGGCAGGAAGCATGTCAGTTGCCCCAGGCTCAGCACAGGACCTGGCACACAGCTGGTGCCCGATAAATGTTTGCCGAGTCGGTGACTGAATGAAGGGTGGACAGAAAGGGGTGGTGTGGCAGGGAGTGTTTCTCATCACGGCCTGCGGGGACTTGCCGCAGGCTGTGGGACAAGCTCCTCTCCATCTGGGCCTCCTTCTCCTCACCCATAAAGTGAGGGGGTTGGACCAGCTGTCTCTAGTGGCCCTGCCAACTGCAGCGTGCTGTGGCTCGGGGACACCTGTGTCCCAGTCTTCGGTCAAGATACCTGTCCTCCAGGCCCAACAGCACTGTCTTAGGGCCAGCCCCCACTCTGTCACCTGCAAGCCGTGTTCTCAGACAAGTTCCCCTCGCCCCTGGCACAAGCTTCAAGTTCCTCATCTGTCAAGCGAAGTAAAAACACCCACGTCTCGTTCTGATGCTAGCATGCGCACACACGGTGGGTACTCTCACTTCCTCCCAAAGGGATTTTATTTAAAAGGTATAAACTACCACAGGTGGGGGACAGGAGAGGAGGCAAAAGCCCCACATTTGGGCAGCTGGAAAGCAAACGGACAAATAGTAAAACACTCAGCAGAAAAAAAGTCTCCTTAAGCTGGCCCCGGGGTAGCCCGCAACCATCCCATTTCTAAGGTGGAATTCCTAAAGTTCATGAATCAGTGGCCCCGGTCACTCCGGAAGCGGGGGAGAAGGTGGGCCGAACGATCTGCATCATGTGAAAGTCTGTTTAGAAAGCAGGCAGAGCTCCTCCCAGCTCCATGCAGCTGAGTGACTGTCCCTTCCATGCCCTGGCCCAAGACTGGAGGTTTACTCTCCGGAGAGGGCAGGACAGAGGGTCTCTGGATGGAGGGCGGCAGGCGAGGTGGAGGGGGGACCGCACCCTGAAAGCAGCGGAGGATGTGCAGGCAGGCACAGGACAGGCCGAGACTTCCCCACACCAATGTGCTTCCCCACCGGACTGGACCACCCGCCTCCAAGCAGAACACTAGAGGATTGTCCTCTGGGGACAGACTAGAGGTCCAAGAGGAAAGACCTGAACATACTAGCATTAAAGGCCCCCAACAAAACAGCTCAGCCAGACCGTCCTCAGCAGAGCCACAACAGAACTCAAGTTGCCAAGTCACACCCACGGCCACAGACTTTCCCAACAGCGCCCCGGTGCCCCGCTCTCAGATGTGAGTAGACAACCACGATCCGGCAGATGCTTGAGTAAAACCACGATCGTGAGAGACCAAAGCCAACACACAGGAAAAACGAATAAATCATAAAACCTAAGAGGAAAAGAAACGGAGAAAAGGCAAGTGCACAGCCAAGTCTCGTCACGACCGAAGGGAGGAAGGTGAAGACGGCGTCTGGATGAAATGACGAAGCGCCACAAGGGAGGCGTTCGGACTTCGGGAGGGCAGCCGGGCACACGCACACATGCCCCCACGCAACCACGACGCGGTCGTCCTGTTCCCCCTCCCCCGCCCCCAACTCTAATCTGATTGAGTCTCCGGAGCCGAAGACGACGTCACAGAGAAATACTAAGATGCCACCACCGACATGCAGGATCGTCACGATCCAGATGGTGGAAAATTTTACATGACAAATAACTTACAAGAGAAAAAAAGGAAGACAGAAAGATACCATCTAGATTGAAAGAGACTTAAAAGAACCAATGCGAACTTACAGCCCTCATTTGGATTTTGATTCCAATAAATAAACTGTTTTTTAAAATACTCTTATGACATCTAGGAGATGATTAGAAATCTGAACACTAAAAGGCAAGACAGATTAATGAGTCATGAATTTGGGGCTGTGATAATGGTACTATGGGTATTTTTTTAAGCTCTTACCTTTTGGGGATGCATGCTAAACTATTTACGGATGATGTAGTGGCCTGAATGGTGCCGCCCCCCAAAAGAAGTCCATCTAAAACCTGTGAATGTGACTTTATTTGCGAAAAGGGTCTTTAAAGTTTGAGATGAGCTCATACTAGATCACGATGGCTGAGTAGGAGCTGGCTGATGGGTATATAAAGGTCCAGTACACTCTTCTGGCTACTTTGTGTATGTTTAAAATTCTCCATAATAGAACATTTTTCTAAAAGAGATATTTAAAGCTCAAAAAAAAAATCTAGGAAAGTATATATTTTAGCAGAAGTTAAAAATCTGCTAGGAAGGTCAGAAGAGAAAATGGAGACGCTCTTTCCAAAAAGCAGAACAAAAGCAAAGCCTTCGAAAGTAGGAACAGACGTAAAAAGTTAGGGGAGCTCTAGAGAGACGTGAGAAAGCATCGAAGCATTAGAACGTCAGCTCCATGAGGAGCCTGTGTCTGTTTTGTTCACTCTTGCATCCCCGGTGCCCAGAACGCTGGCATGTGGCTTCAGAAAAGAGCTGTCCAACAAAAAAGAAATAGGAGGAAATAGCCCAAGAAAACTGCTTAGAACTGAAGGAACTAAATTTCCAGGCTAAAAGGGCAAACTGGACGTCCAGTACAATTAACGAACATAGTTCCACCAAAGCACAATATTGTGACGTTCCAGAACAGCCAAGAACAAAGAACAGGCACCGCAAGATTCCAGTGAGAGAAAACAAACAAACAAATAAAAATAAACGGGTGGCACTGGAGGCGTTAGGGATTAGAAGAGGTTTGGCGTCCTCGACAGCGTGCAGCAGCGTGGGACGCTAAAGATCGTGGAGCGAGCCTACCGAGTTTTGAAGGAAGATTATTTCTAGTCGAGAATGACACGTGCGCCGCCAAACTGTCCAATGCGAAAGGAGAATAAAGGGATTTTCAGACGTTTAAGGTCTCAGAAGATTTTCCCGCTGTGCACCCCCTTCCAGGAAATCTATGGAGGCGACCCTCCGCCAAAATAAGATGGGGAAAAAAGCAGTAGCAGCAGCCACGGACACAAGAAACACGAGTGATCACAAGAAACAGCCACGCCACCCTGAACGCGCCCCATCCCGTCTGATCCCGGAAGCTAAGCAGGGTCGGGCCCGGTTGGCACCTGGATGGGAGACCGCCTGGGAAGACCGGGTGCTGCGGGCGTTAAAGAAAAAAGAGAAGAAAAAGAGAAACGGGCAGAGGGAACGCCCAGAACAACGCAGAAGGGAGAGGCAGGCGGCACCCGTGCCCGGATGTACAGGGCCCTGGTCCAGGCTGCAGGAGACAGGGAGGGCTCCGGGGAGCTGAAACTCCAGGGGTCTGCCTCTCAGAAGAGATTCAGATGATTGAAGAAGGGGTTAAAAACAAGAGCTTAGGAAACAAAGCAAGCAAAAAGAAAATAAATCAAGATAGTGACTAACCCTTAGGAAAATAAAAATCTATGCAAGAGGAAAAGTAATCATGGCTAATCTGTGAATAATAAGAGTCACAGTATAAATACTGATCTAACCAAAATTGCCATAAAACTGCTAGGAGGTGAGGGGTGGGGGTGCTGGCGTGTTGCTAAGGCAGCTCTGGGCAGGGGAGCGGGGGAGCCCTGGTTTGTGGTGTTTGCCGGTTTCCTTGGTTTATACTCCGCCAGGGCTGATTTCAAGACACCTGTGTCACATCGCTGGGCACGAATTTGGAAAGAACCGCGCAGAGAGAGTTCTTGCTGGTTGCCGCAGGCCAGCCCCAGGGCCCCACCGGGTGGGGACACAACCAAACCCTCCCCTTCGAGAAAGGGATTCAGCAGACACTGCCTGGGACTGAAACTTCAAGCAGCAGCTATCGAACTATGTACCGAAGGGTGTGGAGATAAACATCGGAAGGGTCAGCCAAAGAGGCGAAGGCCGTCGTCTCTAGAGAGGAAAGAGTGGAGGGCAGGGAACAGGGCTGGCTCGTGCCGCCAGCCCCGTTCATCTATCTGACTCCTTCGATGGGGTACCAGTACAACTCAGATCAAAAGCGAATTAGAGAAGAAAGGCAGCAGAGATACCCAACACAGTCCTCGGCACAGCCCACAGTGGCTCAGCGAGAGCCCAGGTGTCTGATGTGAACGTAGCTGGGTGGAGGGGGCCCGCTGTGTGACAGATGCAGCTGGACACCTGTCGAATGTGGGCAGCCAGACTGGGGGTACATCTGAGAGACAGGACTGGTGGAAGCACTAGCATTCACTGGCATTTATTATGCCACCATAGGTGCTTTGATGAGTGCACTGTGTATCTCTGGTGGGGAGGGGCTTTGTTCAGTGTGTGCGTGTGTGTGTGTACGGGGTACTCACGCTGCCTGGCCGAGGACTGATATCGTCGGGGACCCCGTGAGTAGTCCAGCGTGAAGTCTCTTTGTTCAACTCCTTGTACTTCCCCTCGAAGGCACGCTTGATGTCCTTGAGAGAGAAGGCACAGACAGCGGAGCTCCTGGTCCCGCCGATCTGCCTGGAGCCGGCAAGAGGGGACATCGTCCGTGATCTCCTGGGCTGTACCAGGAAGCTCCCCCTCCAGCCCTGGCCCAGCCTCGGTGAGAAGCCCCAGGAGAGCAGGAGTGCAGAGGGCTGGGCCAGCCTCCCGCTGCCTCTCCTGCCCCCAGCTGTGGTGGTAAGGGCTAGGAGGGCCGCTGACTCTGGCCCATCTTAGAATCTCAAGTGTGATTATCTTTAATATGAGAATTCACTGGGGTGGGACCGGCTCCTGCGGGGCTCCAGATGGAGTCTCCTCCTTCGGGTCCCACAGAGAAACCACCAGAGCCTGAGCACAAGGCTGTACTACTTCGCCCTGGTCTGTGGAGACAGGAGGCCTGTCTCTCTTGTTCCCTTTAACCTGACTGTGGCACGCACCATGTTCTCAGACACAGACACCGACACCAGACCCTGCCTACACCAGGTATCTTTGAGACCTGGCATTGTGGGCAGGTATCTAAAATGCGATGGGGCCCGACGGCAGCAAATCGGTTACCCTTCCTTAGCCTCCAAGCAACGGCTATATTTTTTGTCTTATGATGCCGACGGTGTTTCCCTCTTTGCCCTGGCCACTAGGAAGCTCGCAGCTAAATCTGGGCGGCACCCAGGGACTGCAAAGATGAGGAATGTGCTGACCCCTCCTTACCCTTGGCTTCTCCGATTCTCCTTTAATTCCCGTCTCCTTATGGGCTTTCTTTTAACAGTTGCCTTCTGTAAACTGCCTCCTGGCCTTTTGGAACCAGGCAGGATGTAAAACTAGTAGGACCCTCTCAGAGCTTTATTTTTCCCGCCTACACGAAAGGCACGATCGAACGACCTCCTACGAGAGGCGCGCGCACGTGTTCGGCCCACGTCCGCCCCATCCACGCGGGAGCCAGAGCGGCGCACGGGCGGGCCCCAGAGCCCGCGCCCACCCCCGCGTCCCCGGGACTCACCACTGAGAGGTGAAGACTGCGTAGACGTGTTGATCGGAGGAGAAATTGGCCGGCAGCAGGACGGCGTGGCGGATGACGTTGAAGGGCAGCTGCCCCGGCTCGGTGCAGAGCAGCTGGGCCTTCAGGAAGGTGGTCCACTTCTTCTGCAGCAGCCTCTCGCCGCCCACGTCGTTCTAGGGGCGCGGGCGGAGTCAGGGCGCCGCGCCCCGCCCTTCCCTTCTCCCATTGGTCCCTAGGCTCTCGGCCCCGCCTCCGTCATCTCACCATTGGCTCCTCCACGGCCAGCCCCGCCCCCGGCCCCGGAGGCGCACCTTGCAGACGCGGGCCACGCGGGACGTGCGGAGCTTGTCGAAGAACTCAAACTCGCTGGCCGTCTCCTCGAAGAAGAAGTAGACAACCTGGGTCGAAGGGATGGCGGCGACGAAGGAGGCGTCCGCTGCGGGGGCGGGCAGAGAGAGGCTTAGCGATTGAGCACCTGGGGGCCCCTTGCTGCAAACCCTGGGGTTGGCTCCCGAGGCCAGGAGAGGGGAGACCTCGGGGTCCCACCGCTGGTGGAGGGTGGCCGTGGGGGCTGGGCGGAGGGGACTAGGACTCCTTTATTTGCGGGAGACCAACGCTTCGCGAGGACGGGGCCAGTCTCCCTCCCTGCGGTACCCCAGTGCCTTGAACGCAGCATGCGGTCAACACTTGAGAGTCGAGCGAGCGGCCAGCTCTCCGGCTCCGGGAAGGGCCAGATCTGCGCTGGGCGGAGCTCCGGCACTTACGTTGCAGCCAGAGGAGGAAAGTGTCGGTCTTGAGGACGGGCTGGGGTCCCAGCGTGCGGATCAGGATGGGCTCGTTGCCCAGGAAGTTGTTCATAGTGCCCGAGTAGAGCGTCCCGTCTGGGGGACAGAGAGGCGACCAGCTGCAGGCGCCCTGCCCCCTCAGTCCTGCCTCTGACCGCCTGCACTCACATCGGTCTCTGGCCCTTCCTCGGTTCTACTCTGCCCTGTGGAGCCCCGAAGCCCAGCTCGCAGGCCCCGCCAAGCGCCCTGCTCCTCCTGCCCACAGAGCACGCACCCCCTCCTGCCCTCTGTGTCTGGCACGTCCCCAGCCTTTGCCTGGCTACACCCCACATCTGGCTACACCCCACAGGGCCAGCCCAGCCACTTGCCAAGCAGAATCACTCACTGTTCCCGACAGGTGGCCGCGTTTGCTTCTGCACCGTGGGTCCTACCTCTCTCTTCCTGGAGCTCCCGCCCAGCCCATCTACCTGTCTTTCAAGGTCCCACTGAAAAGCCAAAGGCCACCTCCTCCAAGAAGCCAGGCTGAGAAGTCCATAATGGTTTGTGTCCAGAGGGCACGGGGCCAGGATGTCTTCCCTGTAACCCCACAGTTCTCAGCACATGGGGGCACACCGGAGCAAATGACTGGCTCTCTCGTCTCCCTGACACCCCTCCCAGCCCCTTCTCCTCTGTGTGTCTCCCCACTTCCATCTCTCGCCACCTCCTTCATGGCGGCTTCGGCAGGAACCTTTGATCTTGTGTCCTGAAGCCTTTATACCCCTCCTTCCGTCCCCTGCCTTTCAGGAAACTCTGTCAGAGTCCATAGGTCACAGAGTGACCTGGGAAAACAGATGTTGGGATGGACCAGGGAACCGGATACTCACCCACCAAGACAGCCGTGTGCTTGTGCGTGGGGTCGAAGGGGCTTTGGCCTTTCCCCTCCACCACCTTGTCCTCTGAGATGGGCAGCAGGTGTGAATCTTTGAGCTCCTGATGGGAGGGGGGAGTAGAGGTGGCTAGAAGGCCAGAGTCCCATGTCTGGAACATGTGGGGAGCCGGGGAGGAAGGGACAGGGACACAGAGGGAAATTGAAGCTCACGGGGCTCTGCCTCTGGACGGCCAGTGGTTTCCAGAGCTGCGGGGGATGGGCTGGGAGCAGACGTGAGCAGGGAGGCTGGGGGCCTGAGCGCTGGGTACCAGGAAACTCACAATGAAGGTGCAGGCGGGGCTGAAGGCGAAGGTACCGCAGGCATAGAGGTGGGTGGCATTCAAAGAGACCAGCACACGGATAAAGTTGAAACACTGTGTCTGGGGGAGGCAGAGAATTCAGGATAGAGAGAATTCAGGTCTCCAGGCCGCTTGCCCCAAACTCTTGGGCCCCTGGAGGCTGCCAGCCCGCCTGAGGTCAGCCAGTGCTGGTCTGGGGACACCAGAGTTCTCTCCTCGGGCCGCTTACCCCTCTGCTTACCTCGTTGTTTTTCTTAAAGGCACATTCTCTCTTTTTTTTGTCACTGGCCGGCCAGGGGATCTGAAATGGAGAGTCGGGAGGGGGAAGAGAAAGGGACGTGAGGTGCCCAGCTCTGAGAGCTTTGACCTGCCATCCGCTTCTTGGCTGTGGCGTGAAATCGCCAGCAGGCAAGACCCGCTGAGGGCTGTAGCAACGTCGGCCGGCTGTTCCCCCGCTGCTGCTGACGCTCATTAGGACACAGCTCCACGTCAGCACGTGGCCGTGGGATCGGACCTGGGTGGGTACCTAGGCTCAGCCACTTGATGGTTGAGTGAACCCGATCCATTTCGCAGGCTTCTGGAGGGCACAACTAGGTGGCATCTGAAAACCACCTAGGGCAATATGTGGTGTACAGAGCAGCTGTTGTCAGACCTCACATTTCAGGGAAAATCGTTTAAAATGTCAGCTCCTGGATCACACTTCAGAGAAGCTGCATTTTCACCAGCATCCCATCCGTGCGGGTGGCCCGCAGACCACACCGAGACACACGAAGCGGGGGACGCTCCGCAGCGGCCGGCCGCACCCGCCCCTGTCTCTTCCCTCCCTCACGTCGTTGCCTGTGCGAGGCGACTATGATTGACCACTGAAGCTCCGGCGATTCCTACGAGTGGGCGGATACGTTATCGGCGCATGAGTCAGTGTTTCTCCCGTGTCAAGGATTTCAGCCCTTTTAGCAATAAATGCTATTCGACTGGTACCTGTGCTGCCGATGCATGGCGAGGCCGGGGTAGCCGTCCTTGGCTGTTGTACGGACCAGATCTATGTAGCAAGTCCCACTGACTATTGTGGATACGGCGGACCCCACCCCTGCGCAGTCGAACATCCGCCCATAACTTTGGAGTCCCCCAAACTTAACCATGGCCGTCCTTCAGTATCCACAAGGGTTCTGGGCCCCCCACGGTGCCCGGGGTGGAACGATGCATACAGTTGCCCTTGGTGTTCACGGATTCTGAACCGTGGATCAAAAATACTGTTTTTGATCAGCAGTCGCTTGAACCCACAGATGGGAAACCCAGGGGTACAGAGAGCTAACTGTATATTTACTGGAAAAAAAATCCTCAAATAAGGACCCACATAGTTCAGACCCACATAGTTCAAAGGTCAACTGTAGAGGTAACAGTGAGGCGGGGGTTATTCACCCACGGGCAGCCCGGGTGCAGGGCAGCTGCCGGCCCCCTCCCCACCCCCGGCCTGCATCCTCCATCCCTGGCCCCCTCACCATGCTCTTCAGCTGTGGCACACCTGGATCCCGGATATCCAAGGCCAGAACGGCCTCCCGGACCCCCACGTAGAGAGTGCCTCCATCAGCACTCAAGAGCAGAGTGTCGAAATCCTGGAGGCCCTTCTGGTGGAAAAGGCTCAGAGCCCTGCGGCCGTCCCCTGTTGGGAAGTGACAAGAAGTGAGTGACGAGTGACGAGTTGGTGGGCAGGCAGCTGACTTCTGAGACAGGAGTGGGGGAAGGGGAGGGTTGGCGGAGCGTGGTCTCTGGGCCTTGTGGGGGGAGGGGGGCACTCCTCACCAGCAGCTCCCCACACCCCGCCCTGCTGGGCTTTGTGTGCTGAGCCCACAGTAGAGAGGACAGGCGGCCAGAGACAAGGTAATGACAGCCCGGGGCTGGGCGTAGGCGGCCCACACTGAGAGACAGACAGAGAGACAAAGGGATCGGACATAAGGCGAGAGGCCATGGATGCTGGACGGCCGCGCTGAGGGGAACAAGGCCCTCCAGGGCGGGTGGGCAGGAAGGTGTCAGCAGCTGCGGGCAGGAAAGCTAGACTCAGGCGGACCGCGCATCTGAGCCGCTGTGGCTTGTGAGGCTCCGCTCTCGGCCCCACTTCCTTCCCCTCCCCGATCGCCGGAAATTTCCCCCCTAGAAGGAGAGTCGGAGGCTGAGCAGAAGGGGCGTGTTTCTCCTGCGTCTCCGCGGGCATGCCTGATGTCCCCAGGGCAGAGGAGGTGAGCCTGGGCGCTCTGCGTCACCTCGGCATCGTGACAGGGTGTGTGTGTCCCTGTCCCACTGGCCACCAGCAAGGGCAAGGCGCTCCCTCGTGGGCACATGCGACTTTTGCATTAGTCGGAGGATCGACGGGCTGAGATGACCGCTGGAGGCCGAGTCTTCCACAGGCTCGCAGGAGGAGTGGGGAGCAGTGCGGCCAGGCGCTGGGAGCGCTGGCCTCCCCCAGAGCCCTGGGAACCCCCGTTAGGGAACCCCGACCACCGGTAGCATGACTGTGGATGGCTCATCTGCTCGCCGTGGGACGCCAGCACCTTGCCGGTGGGGGCAGTCCTGTGTGGGGGCGCTCCCAGCCCCCACAGGGAGGAGGCCCCTCCCTCAGTGGGCATCACGAATTTCCTTTACCACGTCGCCCCCAAAAGAAGCTGAAGACACAGCCGTGTCCAGGAGCCCCTGCCCCACGCCTCCTACAGGCCCTGTGCTGGATCTTCCCACGGAGGCAGGAGGCCAGCAGCCCACAGCCTCAGGAAGAAACCAGCCAAGCTGTGCCCGCGGGGACCCGCGGCCTGTACCCCAGCCGGGCCACCCTAAGTCCTCACATTCCTGTGGTACCGGACACGCCTGGCCCAGCACGATGTGTGGTTGGCTCGGGCCTGGCGTGTCCTGGGTCACCACGTCCACAGAAGTCCTTCCAGCATGGGCCTTGACCTTGGGGGCACCCGGGGACGTGAAAGCAGTCTGGGTTCGAGGTGCCCAGCCTGATGACAGTGAGGGTTAAGGAGGGAAAGAAGAGCCCCTGGTTTCGGAGAGCCAGGAGTGGTGCCCCGGCCCCCTCTCCTCCCTGGGCTTGGCCTTCACCCAGGTGGCGTCCGCTCGGTCCTGTCTGGGTCTGAAGCTCTGGTGCCGGCTGTCACGCGCCCTCCGCCTCTCGCCTCGGCCTCTCTGTTTCTCCGTGTCTGTTCCTCGCCCCACCCCTCCCGCTGGCTGTTGCCATCTCCACCCTTCTGGGTCATCGAACGCTTACCTGCGAGGTACTTGACCCTGGGCACGGGCCCCTGCCCACCCTCCCCTGCCGTCGGTGGCAGCAGCAGCAGCAGGCGGAAGAGGAAAAGGCCCAGGAGGCTCCGGGGATCCAGGCCCGGGGCAGGAGGGGCCATGCTCAGCCTCAGGCCGTCCGCCGGCTCTGGGGAGACAGCAGCAGGCACTCTGGCAGAAAGTCCTCACCACATCTGCCGCGGGACCAATCCGAGAGCCCCAGGCAGCAGAAGTGCGGGGGAGGGGGGTGCTGGGGGACAGTTTCCTCTTCAGAAAGTCCTCGAGTCTCACTTCCAGCGCTGGCACAGGGCACAGCCTTGGCCTGCCACCTTGCCCCCGCTGTGGGAGTCCAGCTGTTACCCTCTGGTCTCCTATTTACAGCCGCTCCCCACTTTCTCACCTCACTCAGGGAGGTCCTTGCCACCTGCTCCTTGCCTGCCTTCCTCCCAGGGCCCAGGGTCCAAACATCGCCCCTGAGCCCCGCAGGGGACTTCGTGGGGAGCAGATGTCTGCAAAGCACAGATCCCACAGGCCCGACTCCCCCGGCACATTCGGCCCCTCACACTCACCCCCGCCCACCGATGACCCAAGCAGGCGGACCACAGCAGGGAGTGGCTGGCTGTCTCCCAGCCTCTGCAGCTGCCCACCCTCTCCCTGGCCTCTGTGCCGCTGCTGTCTGTCCCCGGGGACCGCCAGCCTCCAGCCACCCGTCTCTCCTCACATACCCTCGAGCCAGCCACAGGGCAGAACCAGGCGTCCAGACTCCCGGGCTGAGGTGCCATCCGAGAGAAAGAAGTGAGCGGGGGCTCCCAGGCCCCAGAGGCAGTGGGCAGAGGTTTAACCTGGCTGGGACGGGGGTGAGACCCCCCAGGTGCCCATCACTCTGAGCCGGCACCACACAGGGAAACCAGAATTTCCACCTCTCGAGTTGTAACAGGTCCCGGGCTGGGGCGGAAGTTGGCAGATTGGGAGGGGAGTAAACGAGGACACACCTCTCTCTTCCCCTCCGTTCACCTCTGTCTTTCCAGAAAGTTTAAAAGGCCAGGACGTTTCTAGGTCGCTTCAGCCATTCCCCTGTCCCCCCCGCATCCCGTCTAACCAGCCGAGCAGCGGCGTCTCCCCTTGCTCAACATCTCCAGGCGGGGGACACGGCCCCATCTTTCGTGTCTCTCTTTTTGCTTACCACTCCCACCTACTGGGAAGTCTCTGCACTGGCCCGACTTTCGAAACTGCCACCTGTGGCGGGGCCATCGTCTTTTAGACGTGAAATGATTGTGCGGGGCTCTCCCCCGCGGCTTTGCTGAAGGAAGCCCCGGTGAGGCCCAATGCCCATCACCCCCGTGGTGGCATCAGGCCAGTGGGAGACCCAGAAAATTTCCCATCTGAGCTCATGCTACTGGAACACACTCCCGAGGCACCCAACTTCCCCATGGTGGCTGGTCGCCCCTCCCCAAAGGGACCAGGGGAAAACTCATCGTGCAAGGTTCACAAGGCCTCCAGCACCCAGCTCCACGACCTATAAAGGGGGCAGCTTCCTGCCTACAAGGCTGGAACAGCTGACTACCGGTTAAAGAGCACAGCCACCCCAAGGCCAATGCCACCCCGAGGCCAGTCTGACTCCAATAAATCTCCCGCCTCCTCCTTAAAGCACCTGCCTGACCATCAGGAAGTCCCTCTTGCTGTGTGGCTGCCCCTCCTTGGGCCGGGGCGTCGGCCTACACAGGGACTGGCTCGGCCCAGGCTGTCCCCTGCAATGCGGGTCAAAGGCTGCTCAGCTGCCTTTCCTTCTCGGTCATTTCCCTGTGGGGTGGTCTCAGCTGGATGGCCCCCTGACAGCTGTTTCTGTCCTGACTTGCCTAAGACTCCCCCAGACTCTCATGGAGGCTGGTCGCTGGGTCCTTGAGAGAAGCCATGGGCTGCCCCCCCAAACCCCAGAATGTTTTCCTGACTCTCAGAATCGAGGGGAACCCCCATCCGGACCCCGCCTTCTGTATCTCCCAAGCCCAGCTCAGACGTGGGCCCTACCCTGCCCCTGGGCCTCTGTGTTTGAACAGATTAGCTTATCTGGGTCACTGGGAGGGGTCTGTTGGGGGGTGAGGTGGGGACAGAGTTCCAGCCCCACCCTCCCAGCCGAGGCGCTGGTCCCACCTCTCTGGAAGGTTTAGTACCCTGGCCCCAGTCCCTCCTCCTCCAGAAACCAGGGGTCTTCTGGCCCCGGGCCTCCCTTCCCCAGAACCTCCAGCCAACAAGAGTCGCCTGCGCCATCAGACTTCCAGCCACTTCGGCAGAGAGTAGCCCCAGGACCCCACTTCCCAGAGGAGGAAGGTGACACCACGCAGACAGAAGCCAAGTTAAACCCAGACTGGCCCATTCAGAGCTAACCCCTCAGCCACACTGCCCCACGAGCCCCTGCCTCAGTCAGGAAACAGCCTCTCAGATGGAGAAGGCCAGTGTGCGTAGGCGGGGGGTGGGGGTGCTGAGCTCCAGGTCCTCTGGGCTCAGATGCAGTCTCTGGGGTGATCCCTGACCTCTGACCCCAGAGAGGACAGGAGCCTCTGCGGAGAAAGGCTGTCAGTGCAGGAACGGGTGCCGCCCTGGGTGCCGCCCTGCCTGCCCAGAGCCTCCTTCCTGGTGCCCGCCTGGGAGGCAGGGCCACCCTGCCCCGCCCCCGCCCCGCCCCCCACCCCCCGCCCCGCCCCGCCCCCAGCCCCTCTTGTGGCAGAGCCTGCCAGGCAGGCCGCAGTCACGCTGCCACCCCCTGTGGCGGCTGGCAGGGCCCGCAGCTGGGGCTGGCTTTGTGGGCTCACGGCCTGAGCAGCCACACAGGCCCACGCACAGCGGGGCCCACGCCTCGTCTAACGCTCTGCTGCCCACCACCTCGCTGCCACCGCCTCGCAAGCCTGGCCCTCCACCAGGGGCCCATGCTGTCATTCTGCATGGGGCTCCCAAGTGACGCGGCAGGTCCTGCCCACAGCGTCGACGAAGCTCGGAGCTGACGGGCTCCCAGCCCTCTCTGGACAAGTGGGGAAACTGAGGCCCAGGAGCGCAGCTGTCTGGGCCAGTCCTGTCGGGTTCAGGTGCGGGGTGGGGGAGGGTCAGGGAGCAGGCCACGGGGCCATGCCCATTCCCAGCCCCAACGTGGGGGTTCCCCAGCTCCTTTCTCCACAAGCCCTGGAGCCCAGGCTGGGGAGCCTCTTGGCATACTCGGGGACCGCCCCCTCCGGGCCCCCAGATCTCATCAGACAGTAGCCCCTTCCTGCCAGGCTTCCCGACCCAGGGAAGATCCAGATGTGGGGAGGCCTGGGGGATGCGACGTCACTCACCCCCTGACCCACTCCCTCCCGCCCCGTGCCCACCGCAGGGCTCCTTCTCTGGAGGAGGCCCCTGGACCCGGGATACCTCACTGAGTGGGGCTCCTGGACCCGGGAGAGAAGCCGCTCATGCGCGATGACCTGGCAGAGCCAGGGTCCCCCACCCCCCAGCCTCGGGACAGCCCAAGAGAGCTCCGTCCTG
>NW_024352789.1:253601-278271 GCF_902729225.1 Pteropus medius
TCTCCCCACATTCTTCCTCCTCCTCCCCGTGTCCCCCTGCGCCCCACCTTCCGCGGCTCCTGGGTCCACATGTGGAGGAGGCAGGGCTCCAGATGTGGGGGGAGGCCGGAGGGGGCACTAGCCCCTGGGGGGTCACCGTTCAGCTCCCTGGCCCAGTGGCAGGCGGGCATTGCAGAGCAGCTGTCCCCCAGCTGGGATCAGGGTCAGCTGGGGCCAGTTTCCCTTACAGTGGGTTCCGCTGGGTCTCCCTCTTTGTGGGAACGCATCATATGTAGGTGGTCACAGCTGGATCCCAGCCAGCCCGACCCCATGCAAACCGAGTTTGCCAGGGGGGGAGCAAAGGAACACAGAACCATCTATGCAAATAAGATGAGAGACAGGATCTCTTGTCTGTCAAGAAGCCTAAGAAGCCTCTGCTATTACTGGTACCCCAACTTCGGTGGGAAGGGGCACCCCTTCTCCAGAAGCCTTGACTGACCCCTTGACCTATTAGGAGGGGAAGGCTCGTGCTAAGAGGAGAGATGGAGGGTGGACTTCGGAAAGGGCTTTGCGGCGGTCCAGAGCCCGCAGGCACGAAGCCGGACAAGCCTGAGCCGGTCTTCCCCGCCCGCGAAGGACAGACGCAGGCAGGGGTCTGGCTGGGCTTTGGGAGCCGGGCCTGTGTCCTCCGCCAGCCGTGATCCTGAGCGACCCTACTGACCTGCAGGCCCTCCCGTCCTCACTGGACTCTCGACTGCTTGGTAACGTGATGAGTTGAAAAACCCCTTCTAGGTCGGCCTGTCCCAGCGGCGGGAAGGCTGTGGGACAGGCACCGAGGGGCTGGGGAAGAGCCCCGGGTCCCGGGCCTGGTGCCTGCAGCTGGCCCGTGTGGTCCCGGGCGGGGCGCGGGCTCTCTTTGATCCACGTGCGTAAAACGCTGGCTTTGCAGCCTACCCGGGAGCAGCATGGCTCATGGCCAGACTTAGTCGTATTTTTAGGAAGAGTGAAGTGAGTGTGCTGGTGGCGGCCTGGGGCACAGGGTGTCAGAGGCCGTGTCCGCTTCCCTCTTGGGTGCGGGCCGGGGTGACGGGCGAGCTGTTCTGTCTAGGGCAGGGCGAGGCGGGCAAGGCCTGCGCAGAAAGCGGAAGTGGCCTCAGCACGAGCTGCCGGCCCGTCCCCCTCCGTCCCCCTCCGTCCCCCTCCATCTGGACTCTGCCCTGCTGCCCTCGGCACCGCCTCTGGCCTCTGGACGTGGAGGGGGCCTGCTGGTCAGCGGCTTCCGGCCCGGGGCCGGGACACGTGGTGGGAGGGGCTGGAGGAGGGGACCGTGGCTCGTAACTGCCCGCAGTGGTGGCCAGCGTGTCCCAGGCCCCACCCCGCCCCCTCGCTGCTCGCGGCTGGGACCCAGTCTCCGGCTGCAACTCTGAGTGACCCAAGGCAGTGAATCTGGGGCTCACGAGCCCCCCACCCCCCGGGCTGCACTTTATCCCAGGCCACCCGGAGGCGGGGTGGGTGTGGGGCTTCTGGGACCCTCTCTCTGGCCTTGACGCATGGAAACCACAACCCCAGGAAGGCACTCAGCTGTCCCCGTGAGGGAGCAGGGACCTGTGGCCGTCGTTAAAAACTCGCTGGGGTGAGCCGGACCCCCAGGTCCCCTGTGTCCAGTTCCCCGGGGTAGAGAAGAAAGGGGTGCCTTCCTGCAGCCTGAGCCCCCTCTCCGCTGCTGCCTCCCACACAACTCCAGCTCCCCGGTTTGCCGAGCCTCAGTTTCCCCACCTGCGGGGAGGCGAGGAGTGGGTGTCCTATGTCTTCCACGGCAGGAGGGGCGGGGAGAGCTGGAGGAGGAGGAGACCCGTACATCCTGCTCCCCAGGCCCTGACCCTCAAAGCCCTCCACGCCCCCAGTCTGAAGCCAGAGGACCGCCTGGCCAGTGCCCCCAACACTATCCCCGGATGCCCCGTGTCCCCAGTGCTGGGAGACTGGCATCCCACACCCCATCCCAACCCAGAGACCCCAGCCCACTTTCAAGCCTTACCCCAGCCCAGCAGTGGAGACCCTCACCCAGGCGTCTGAGACCTCCAGCGGAGTCCACCGGCCAGGGGGTGGAGCAGAGAAGCGGGCATGGCGGGGGGTGGGGGCCTGCCAGCCCCCCCCAGTGCCCCAGTTCCCAGGCGCCTCTTAAAGGGCCCAACACAAATTAGCCAGGGGCAGCTTAAAGGGGTGGGTGTAGAGGAAAGTTGGGGGGGAGGATCAGGTTTGCCAGGGGCAGGAGGGCCAGAGTGGGGGGCCCGGTGCCCCCTCTGCTGCCCTGGAAGGCCCCAGATTCCTTGGTGTAGTCTTTCCCTCATCTCGTGGGACCCCCACGTTGGCCACCCAGCTTCTGACCACCACCTCCTCGGATCCCGGCCCCCGCTCCCCTTGGGGCCCTGCCCACTTCCTCCCCCATCCCCCATGTCCGTGCCACCTCAGTCTCCGGTGAGGGCTGCCAGCTGGCACTGGCTGGTACGAGGCACGGAGAATCAGCCCAGGACTGTGCGGCCTGAGGCCTGGCTGGAGGGGGAGGGGGCACCTTGCCCTCCTGAGCGCCTCTCCGAGTCCACCGCTCGGCGACACAATGAGGGGGCACTGAGGTCTGGGGAGGCTAAGGGACGCGGGGTCAACCCCTTCTCACCAAGTCCCCAGTAGGTCGTCAGGTGGTGACATGGAAAAGGAAAATGACTTAGCCAGTTACTTCTGCCCTGGAAGGACTGGGGACAGCTGAGCGAAACACGGATGAGAGAGACAAGGACATGCCAGCCGCCCGCCAGTTCTCATGTCACTCTTTCGCTCGAGATCCCTCTGGCTCCCCAGTGCCCTCAGCCGGCGTCCGGGCCCCTCTCCCAGCTCCTCAGTGTGGAAGGCTCCCCGCTCCCCGGGCCCTGCCATGCACAAATGTCGCTTTGTCTGTCTCCTACCTGCGAGGAGCAACGCGGAATCACCCGGAACGACACCTCTTCTCGTTCCTACCAGATAGAATCCTTCCCGTCCTCCCACGCCCACCCACAGAAACCCCTTCCTCCGTGAAGCCCCTCGGTCCTCTCCCAGAGCTCCGAGGTGCCACGGCAAGGGGTCCCGAGCCCCCCGCCACCAGCAGGCGCGCCTCTGGGGCCCGCTGCCTCCTCGCTTAGGGAAAACTGCTCGCCGCTTGCCCGCCGGCGGCGAAGCGAGGACTGGGCCCGAGGCTCGGGGAGGACTTGGCATCGGGCCTCGGGTTCCGCGCGAGTCCATCTCTGAGCCTGGGCCTCTGCAGCGCGCGTAAAGTACCTACTGTCCCGTGGGTCCCGGGGACTCCGCGGGAATGAGACAAAGATCCCGGCCGCCAGCTGCATGTATCCTGGACGACGGAGAATGAACAAACACACCTTTGAACTATGTCCGGTAAAAGCAGAGCGGCCAAGTGACAGGACTCAGGGCAGGGAGGACGCGCCATCTCACGGCCTTCGGCTGGTCGGGGAGGCTCTCCTGGGTGGTAACATCTGAATAGAGACCTGGAGAAAATGAGGGAGCGAGCCTGCGGATATTCGATGGGAACGTGGTCCAGGCAGAGGGAACCACAGTGAGAACCAAGCGTCCGGGAGGTGAGTGCTCTTTGATGGCTCATAAGCGTCTTTCGTTATTAACAAATTGTTCTCAAGGCAGGTTATGCGTGTATCCATGCAGGTGTTACAGGAACTGTAGGCCATGGTGATATGCGTTACAGGCCATGTGCTCCGTTATACGGTATTGTCTGTGTTCTATGTGTACTCTGTGGTTCTTTATTGTGCACATGGTGCTGTGTATGCTGCATGTGCCAGGTATGCGTTCTGCGTGTGTTGCATTGCAATATTAACAAGAGGTTGCATATTGCCAAGGAATGTGCTGCATATTGCTGTGTGCTCGTGTGCTCGCGTGTTCATAAGGTGAGCTCATGTACTGCGGCGTGCATGTTCTCATGGCGTGCTGCATGTTCCTGGCATTGCTCCGTATGCTGTGTTCTCCAGGTGTCCAGATGTCAGGCTGCATGTAGCCGCTGCGTGTTCATGCGTGTCCGCTCACGTGCTGTGTCAGGGTGTGTGCTGGCTTGTTCTAAGGAAGGCGTGTGTCTGCTGTGCTCAGGTTGTGTGTGCTGCTTGTTCTCATGGTGCTGTGTGTGCTGCATGTCTCATGCGTGCTGTGTGTTCTGCGTGTTCTGCATGTGCTGGGCGTGTGCTATGCGTGTGCTGCATGTGCGCTGCGTGTTCTGCGTGTGCTGAGTGTGCTGGGTATTGCTGGTGATGCGTGGGCCCTGGGCTGTCCCTCGAGCTTGAGTGAGCAGGAGCAGGGGCAGTGAGAGACGAGGTGGGGCCCGTCGTGTCTGGCGTCACGAGCCATCGCAGGGACCTGGGCTTCTGCGCCGAGGCTGCGGGAAGGCTCTGGAGGGTCTGGAGCAGAGGAGGACCACGCTGCTGAAGGCCCCCCTGCTGCCACGGGAGACCGGTCAGGAACTGATGCCACAGTCCAGACGGGGGTGGCAGTCACGGTGCACTGGATTCCAGACGTAGTTTAAAGATGCAGCTGACAGGATTTGCTGATGGGATGAACATGTGGCATAAGAGGAAAGAAGGCTGGTCGGCAGAGGAGACGGGGGACAGTCTGGGCAGAGCAGACTTGGGGGTGGGTAGACTCAGGATATCAGTTCTGGACAAGTTAACTCTGAGATGCCATGAGGCCACCAAACGAGTGGCATTCGTTCTAGAGTTAAGGGCAAAGGAATGGGCTGAATCATAAGCCCGGGAGTCACCAGCACGTGGACAGTGCTTAAAGCCATGAGCCTGGACGGAGCCTCTCAGGACGAAGTGGAGACAGAGAAGAGTTGAGCCCAGGGACACGCCATCTGTAGGGGTCAGGGAAAGGAGGAAGAGTCAGCAGCATAGGCTGAGAAGGACCAGAGCTGCATCTTTGGGATGAAGGAGGAGGCGGGTCAGCAGCTGGGTGAGGAGGGGAAGTTTGGAGAGAGAGGAAAATATGTGAAATAGTCCCCTGGAGAGAGGGGACATAGGCTGGGGACAGGAGCGCGGGAGAGGTAGCACCGGGGGTGGGGGTGGGGTGGCCATGAATTTGAAGTAAGACCAGTTAGCAGGGGAACCGTCGGGGTTCCATCTTCAGACATGACCTGAAATATATAAAGAAAAGTCATTCACAACTCTAAATTTACTGGAAACCACCAAACTGTGTTCTTTAAATGGGTGAGTCTTCTGGTGTGTGAATTCTCTCTCAATAAAGCTGCTAAAAAAGAAAAAAAAAAAAGACATTCACTGTGGCATTATTTATAATATAAAACTGAGACTTAGTGAAATGTCCAGAGCAGGAGGGTTAAGCGAAGTGTTGTATAAACACTTGGCCACGGAAAAAGTACATTTGTATAACAAACGTCCTTTATAAAATGTGTGATCTTAAGAACCAACGTGAACAAGATAATTTTGCCCATAGAAAGTGAGCAAAGGAGACAGAAACATTCGCACCTGAAGAAATGCAAATAATCAATACACATTGATGGAAAAAATTTTTTCAACTTCTCTCCAAAGAAATGCCACTTGAAACGATCATGAAAAATCACTGTTCTATCAAGTTGGTGAAGATCAACTCCGAGAAGAGAAGCTTGTGGCATTGGGAGGCGTGTGAGTGTGAGTGTGTGTGTGTGTGTGTGTGTGTGAGTGTGTGTGAGCCGTGCTGCAGAGAGGGTGACGGGAGCGGCTTTCTCCGAGGACGCTTGGCGATGTTATTAATGGACTTTATTCCCTGTATCCCTTTGACTCAGCCTGGCCCCTTCTTGGAATTTATGTCACAGAAATTCCCAGAGATGTGCACAGGTGTACATTTCAGGAAGTGTCGTTTGTACCAGCCGGCAGAAAATTGTAAATGTAGGCATATATTTGAAAACGGAAAATAAACGCTCGAAGCCTCCGGCCACCACGTCACGGCGGTCACCGCTGAGCCGATGACAATTCTTTTTCGTGCTCCTTTCCTACGCTCTCCGTAATAACAAAGCGTTCCGTGAGACAGACAGAAGAAGAGCCAGTTATTTTAAAGAATGAACTTTTGAACTTTGAAATAACAGAGGGAAATGCTGGTGCCTGTGACTGCGAAAAGCAGCATCGACACCTAAGCCTCGGGTGTCCTGTGTGTACGCTCAGGAAAAGCGTCTGGAAGCAAATCAATTCATCACGGGTCGCCTCTGGGCTATTGAAAAGGGATGACATTTTCCCCCCAGTTTTACTACACAGTACGTGTTATATTCTATCAACAACAAAATAAAAAACTTTTAAAAAAAATAATCACATGTGGCCTGCTGAGTGCCAGCTTGTGTCCTGAGTGTCATGTGAGGCAACCACGTGTGCGGATGCACCAGCTCCGCCGCATGACCGCTTGCAGCGGTTTTTGCGGGTTTCCTTACCCCCTCGGCCCTCCTCAGGAACGGCCCTCCCGCCAGCCCCAGTGCCCCCACCCCTGGCCCGGTGTCCCCACACCCCATAATCCACAGCCACCAAGCAGCAGGCTCAGCTGAGCTCCGGCAGCGCGGACACCTCGCGGCCGTGGCGGGGCTCTGGCGCCCCCCGGTGGCCGGCTCGGGAAGTGCAGGCCTCGGAGGCTCCCCTCCCGTCGTCTGCCTTGCCCATAGTCCCAGACAGTCTCTCCCTCACTCAGGTGCGCAATTCTTTTGCCCCGGGAGTGTAAACTTATATTTCGTCATCACTCTGTTCGGCGGGGGAGTGCGATGTCGCAGGAGCCAGGGTTTGCAGCCAGAGCCCTTGGGATCCCGGTCACCTCCTAACTGTGTGGCCTCAGGCAGGTGAACTCTGAGCCCATTTCCAGGGGCAGAGGGGACACGACCAGCTCTCGGGACAGTGCGAGGGTGGGATGAGACAGCGCAGCGATGCTCTGGAACCACAAAGGCCCCTGAGGGGCCGGTTACAGGAGCCTTTTCCCGTTTGGCCGGCTTTCCCTCAGCCCCCAGGGCCCTGCCCACCCGACACTCCCCGGTCCCCCGGCCCACATTCCTGACGGGGCACGCCGGCTTGTTCGCTGCCCCTCTCCAAGCAGAGCAGAGTGTGGCGCAAAGGGCCCTGGTCCGCTTGTCAGTCCTCCTTGCTCACGACCCTCCCCAGCTCCCACCCGCTCGGCCTGGGTCCGCGGAGGCGTGTTCATGCCGAGCTCAGGGCCAGCACGACCACGGTGGGACGAAGGACGCAGGCAGGAGAGTCCGCCTCCGAGGGACTCCCACGGCGGAGCGCCCGAGTGGGTGGTGCTGCCGTCACCGCCTCTGCCACCGGCCACCACCGATTGCCCCCGGGTGCTGAGGGCTCATCCCGCCCACCCCAGAGCAGGGCTGAGGCTGTGCAGCGGTGACTGCACATTTGTGTGTCTGTCCCTCAGAACAGACGGTGACGCCCACTGACAAAGACACCAAGCAGCCAGGGATAAAAACAACTAGTGTATTGATCTGGGGAGGAGAGAGGGGTGCAGATGGGAAGTGGGTAGCAAGGGGATCCTTAGTGTTTGCCAGAAACCACTGCCACACACCCTCCACCCCCTCTCGCCATCCTCCCATGGAGTGGGCCTTGCAGGCTCTCACCCTTTTAGTGAGCCTCCCTCTCGCTCCTCCCCTGCATGCACTTGACCTCACCTTCGGTGACTGGGCAGCCCCAGCCCGGCTCTGAAGCCGGGTGAAAGCTGGCTCAGACTAACGTTCCTTCCCCTTCTGTCAGCCCCCATCTCCTTCCCATCTCTTGTCTACGTGAAGTATAGGAAAAGCAAGCACAGCTGGTACCCGGGGGAAATCAAGTCACCCCGGGGCTAGGGGCAGGGGTGGGGCTGGGGGTGGGCAGGCAGAGGAGCCTCGACCAGGCGGCCAGGCATGCCGGGCTGATGGTGGCCAGCCCAGGGGCCCAGCTCGCCCCTGCTCCCTTGGAGGCTGGCCGGGAAGGCTGCACACCTGCCTCAGGCACCATGTTTGTGGGGTTTGGGGTGGGGGCAGCGGGCAGGGCAGAAAAGCAGAGACTCGGCTCCACAAAGGCCCCCCTGCCCCGTGGCTCCTGGAGGGAGCCGTCTTCGGTTTAAGGCAGATACAGAGCTTCCTGGAAGCAGAGACAGTGAAAAGCGAATGGAGATAGATGCTATTTTTTTTTTTTTTTGCTTGTGTTTTTCCTTCAGTATAAAACCACTGTAGAAAATAACTTCTCTTAGAAAAAAAAACAAAACATAGAAGAAAAAACAAAGGGGTATTTTCTTTGGCTTGAAGCCCCTCCCGCGAGGTGCAGGGAGGCGGTGGGCATGACCGTGGAGGAAGCAGGAGGCCTCCGGCCCACCCCGGCCCGGCAGGTCCCGGACTACATGATGCTGCAGTTCTGGGGGCTCTACGGGAGGAGAGAAGGGGAGAGGTGTGAGCAGCAGTGCCGGCCCCAACCCGCACCCCGCCCCCCAGCCATAGCCCTGCGCCTGCCCTCCAGCCTGGGGCTCAGACAGGAGGGGCAGGGGCAGGAGTGGACTGACTGCCTAGAATCTGGGGCGGCAGGGGGAGGCTCCTACTCCCCCGGGCTGCGGAGGAGAAGGCTCTGCCCCCCACAGGGCCACCCCGTCCTAACCCTCGAGGACCAGGGTCCTCTGCTAGCGGGCTATGGAGGCAAAGGGACAACTCACCTGGGTTCGGGGTCTGGAGTTGCCCAGGAGGTAGGAGCGGGTGACCAGGTTGTCCCCGAAGCTGCCACCCCCACTGCCCCCCACACTGCGGTAGCTGCGAGTGACCGTGACGCTGGACGCGGAGGAGGCAGAGGAGACGGATCCGCCCACCTGGGCTCCCGCGCCGCCGGCGGACGCCTTTTCGGCAGGCTGCCCGCAGGTCCCGCACAGCACGGTGCGGGAGCGCAGGTTGTACTCGGCGGGGTCGCCCGAGCCGCTGCAGTGGGAGCCCTGGGGAGGGAGACAAGGCTCAGGCGGGACGGCGAGTCCGGGAACTGCCTGCTCAGCCGAGCGCCCCGCTCCGGGCTCCTGTGGGCCGGGGCCACCGGGCAGGACGGCCGGGCTGTGCCGAGGGGCCGGCGGGTGGCCGACAAGGGCCTGGGAGGCTGGACTGGCAGGGAAGGCAGGGTGGGCAGCAGGGTCAAGAAGACCTGGGCAAGGGGGCGGGGGCTGTGACGCTGTCCTGGCTCCTCGGCTCGAGAGGGAGAGGGGAGAGGAGCAGGCTTGGCGGGCGGCTGGCACAAGCAGATGAACGGGGAGGGCGTAACCAGATGCGAGAGAGGCCGCGGAGCAGAGGAGCCGGGCATGCAGCAGGAAGGGGCTAGGGGCTGACGAGAAAGGAACGCATGCGAGGGGGAGGGAGGGAGGGAGAGGCGGGGAGGGGGCGCCCACGTCTGTCCAGACCCCGGCCCACTGCTCCCACGGGAGTACTCCATGGCACCGAGAGTTCCCACTCCCTTCCTTACCAGAGTAGGGCGCCCAGACACCTGGGGTCCCTGTTCAAGGTATGGGGAGGAGAGAGAAGAAGAGCCAGGGCAGCAAGTCAAGTTCCAAAACACTCTTTAATGACAAGATTTTGTGTGGGGAGGCTGGGCGAGGCGGCCGGGCCTGGCTGGCGCCCGGTGTGGGTGTGGGTGTGGGCGTGGCCTCAGCGGTGGCTGCCACTCACGTGGTGGTGATGGATCATGTCATCTCCATCCTCGTCCTCGTCATCCTCGACCACAGTCACTGAGCGCACCAGCTTGCGCATGGCCACCTCCTGCCACGGACACAGCCCGGCCCAAGAGTTAGGGGCAGGGCCGGGGAGGGGCGGGCAGCGTGCCCGAGAGCCTCTCCCGTGGCCTGCCCCTCGTCCAGCTTGCTGCTTGCCTGACCTTTGCGGTGATGGCAGGAATCAGTGTCCAGCCCAGAGGGACAGCGCCCGACTGTGAGGGCAGGAGCATGCTCCCCCCTTAAGACCCTCTTGTCTACCTCCCGCCCCTCAGGCTGCTGGGGAGCAAGCCTCCCCTGGGAGTGCGGGCGGCTGGCTCTGGCGTGGCCCCAGGGAGCCTTGTCCCGCAGAGGCCAGCCTGCGCACACTCACCTCCCCGGTGGAGTTGATAAGGGCCGTGCGCAGGCTGTTGCCACAGCCCCAGGTGTTCTGTGCCTTCCACACCAGGTCGGTCGGGGGGCTGTGGGTGGCCCCAGCTCCTGCAGCCCAGATCTGCGGAGGGAGGATCAGAGAAGGGTGCTCACTCCAGCCACCCGTCCTCAGGCCAACCGGTGCCCGCCCAGAGCCCAGACGCCGACACTCACCGTCACCACCTGCCCGGCCTTCAGGGTGAACTTCGGCGGGAAGCGGTAGGTCAGCAAGGGGTCATCTCCGTTCTGGCGCTTGATCTGCCAGTTGCCCATGGTCTGGTCCTGGCAGGAGGGGAGGATGGGGAAGGTAGGGTACGTGGGTCCACATGCGGGGTTCACCTGGCTCAGGGACCCAGGCAGGCATCCCCTTCCCAAGGGTAACAATTGCGGAAGGCCCGGGGAGCTGGCGCGCGGGGGAGGCCCGTGCGTGCCCCGCAGCGCCCCCACCGCGCCCCGCCCCGCCCGCGCCTACCTCGCTGGACTTGTTGCGCAGCCGCACGAACTTGCCGTCCTCGTCCACCTCCTCCACCGCCACGCGCCCGCTGGTGCGCGCGTGCTGGGAGAAGCTGCTGCGGCTCTCGGCGGCCTCCAGCTTCCGCTTCTTGGTGGCGCTGCCCCCACTCTGCGTCTGGGACGAGTGGGAGGAGGCACGGCCTCGGCTGCGCTGCGAGGTGGGGCTGGGGGACAGGCGGAGCCTGGGGACAGAGACGAGGTTGGGGGCCAGGTCAAGCGCGGGCAGGCCAACGCCTGCGAGCACCCAGACGCCTCCGCAACCCACCTCTCCTCCTCGCCCTCCAGCAGCTTGCGGTAGGCGTGGATCTCCATGTCCAGCGCCAGCTTGATGTCCAGCAGCTCCTGGTACTCGTCCAGCTGCTGCTGCATCCGCGCCCGCATCTCCGCCATCTCCCGCTCCTTCTCCGCCAGCAGCCGCCGGCTGGTGTCGCGCTCGCGGGCCAGTGAGTCCTCCAGGTCCCGCAGCTTCGCCTCCTTGGCTGCCAGCTGGGTGAGGCAGGCGGGGCTCGTGAGCTCCCCAGGGCCACCCTCCCCAGGCACCCCAGGCTCCCCTCAGGGCCTGTCACTGGCTCTGACTGGCCTGGGCCGGCCACCCGTTGGCCCCTCCCAGTGTCTGACTGGAACCCCTGCTCTGGGGCCAGAACCTATTTCTGCCTCAGGAGAGGCACCCCCAGCTAGAGTCATGCGGTGGCTTCTAACGCCTCACACGGTGGCTCCTGGCAGATCTACTGAGTCGGGAGGGTTGCAATGACCTCCACTTACACGTGGGAAACCGAGGCTCTCGGCGGGCGGCTAAGGGGTGGTCCTGGAGCAGCACAGGCCTTGTGCCTCCAGGTCCCAGGCCCTTTGTCTGCGGCCCCTCACCTCCACCCCGCCCCGGCTGCCTGCGAAGGGGAGGGTGGCACCTGCTTCTGCAGCTGGCTGAGCTGGGTGGGGGGAGGGGCGGCACCTGCTTCTGCAGCTGGCTGAGCTGGGCGGACAGGCTGTCTATGCGGATGCGGGACTGCTGCAGCTCCTCGTGGGCGGCCCCCACCAGGTTGCTGTTCCTCTCCGCCGACTGCCTGGCGTTGTCCAGCTGGGGTGGGGGGCGGTGCACAGGGTTAGGGCTACAGGGGCCCGGGCAGGGCTCCCCGCACCCCGGTCCTGGGCACCCCCAGCGCCCCCTCCACCCGGCCCGCTGTGGGCGCGCCGCACCTTGGCAGAGTAGGTCTTCTCCAGCTCCTTCTTGTACTGATCCACCTGGTCCTCGTGCTGGGCCCGCAGCTCCTGCAGGGCGTCGGCCAGCCGGCTCTCAAACTCCCGCTGCTTGCCGTTGTCAATCTCCACCAGCCGGGTCTCGTGGCGGCGCTTGGTCTCACGCAGCTCCTGGAAGGGTCGGACACAAACCCGGATCAGAACTAGGTCCTCAGAGGCTGCGACCCAGAGCCAGGCTCCCCGCCGGTCCCAACCCCAGGAGCCACTGTCAGCCGCACTTCGACCTGGGAGATGGTGCTGGTCGCCCCACGCCCTGGCCACCCTCCTGGAGGGAGTCAAGTAGCTGAGCCCTGACCGGGCGGTCGACGTCCGGTGCCTGTCAGCACGCACGTTCGGTGCCTGTCGCCACGCCCCGGCCCGCAGTGCCTACCTCACTGTAGATGTTCTTCTGGAAGTCTAGCTCCTCCTTCAGGGTCTGCAGCCTGTTCTCGGCATCGACCCGCCGCAGCATTTCGTCCTGAAGCTGCTTCTTGGCCTCCCCCAGGGCTGCCTCGAGCTGAGAAGGAGCGAGCAGAGAACATCCGAGCTGGGAGGGGCTGAGGAGTGGGCTGCTCCCGGCGCATCCCCTTGTATGTGTGGGACAGGTCCAGGGAGAGAGCCTTGGGTGCCCACGGAGGCCGTGCCATCTCCGCGCTCACAGCGGCTACTCTGGGTAGGTACAATGCTCAGAAAAGAGACCTCCCCTCCCCTCTCTGGCACAATCCGGCAATTCCTAGAAAGGCACATGTCCCTGGTTTGGAGGGAACACGAGAGAGGGAGCCAGTGTGCCTGGGAGGTAGACGAGGCTCTGAGGAGCACTCCAAGAGGCTGAGACCTGAAGGGCAGGTTAGTGGGGCCGGGCCGAGAAGAGCACGTGCAAAGGCACGGCGGTCTGAAGGCGCACGTGTACTTCAGGGTCCCCCAGAGGGTCAGTACTGCTGACGCCTGGGTGGGGCGAGGGTGGGGGTGAGCAGGGGCTGGGCGTGAAGAGATGCACTCTTAGCTGCCATGAAAAGACCCTCTGGAGTTTGAGCAGGGGGGGCACCCCTCTTAGATTTCACCCGGGAAGGCACAGGCTGGCCAGCGCGGCTGGGGAAGGGCTGGGGGGCGGGGTGGAGCCGGAGGCAGGAGCCTGGGGGAGAATGGGCCAGGCTGGGTTCTGCAGTCAGCCCGCTGGCACCTCCCGGTCTCTCCACGGTGTACTGTGGTGGTGGGGCTGGGAGGGAGGGGACAGAGCCCAGGACGGACGCTGGGCAGAGGACAAGCCCTGGCCCTGCTCTAAGCAGACGAGGCTGGGAAACTGGGAACGAGCCAGCTTCCTGGTTTCTGTTCCTAGCCTGTGCCATGAGAAATCAGAGAACAGAGTAGACGGCAAAGCGTTTTGAAAGTAAAGACCACTCAACACATGCCACGCGTTACAGACACGCGTCCTGCGTATGGCTGAGCATCAGCTCCCGCCCGTGGGCTCTGCGGACAGGGCACACTCCTCTCCTGTCCCCCGGAGGGGTCGCAGCTCTCTGTAGGAGGGCCAGCCGGGAGGGAGGGGACCAGGGCCAGGCACCAGCCATTGGAAAGGCAGGAGGAAACGGCCTGTGGATTATGTTAGCATCACTGTGGTAGACGCGTGTGCTCGGTGGCAAAGCGGAGGATGTGTGGCTGGCACAAGCCACGATGCCAAGACAGGCTGCGAGGCCCGGGCACAGGCCAGACCAGGCACCTCCTGAGCGTGAGTGTGCGTCTGTGAGGGGGCCGGGGCGGGCGGGGTCACCTTGGCCACTTGGCCCCGCAGGTCATGCAGCTCGCCCTCCAGCGTGCGCTTCTCGCTGAGGGCCGTGCTCAGCGCGGCCTCCTTAGAGTTGAGCAGAGCCTCCAGGTCCTTGAGCCGGGCCTGGGCGGCCATCAGGTCACCCTCCTTCTTGGTATTGCTAGAGAAGCAAGGGAAGAGTGGGCGTAAGGGGAGGAGTCTGCGTCCCTAGAGAGAGCCCCGTCACTTTGCCGGAGGTCAGCTGCGGGGCCCGGCTCTGCCGTCCCTCCAGTTGCCAGGAGAGGGCGTCCTGGGTTTTGGTTCCTGGCACCCGCCAGCCTCTGGGGCTGGACTCCCACTTCCCCACAGTCCCCGAAACCCCTTTCCTGCTTCCCCACCCTTCCCATGACTCAGTGCTCAGGAACGTGCCTGGGGCCAAGGGCGAAGCGTCCCAGGAGATGAATGCTTTCCCTCTCTCCGCTCCTGTTCTTTTCAGAGACAGGGCCACCTTTGTGTCAGCCCTTCCCACACGAGGCCCTAACGGGCTCCTCCCAGACTCCACCCACGTCGCACTCAGCCAGGCCTCCCTGCCCGCGGGCCGGGCACCCAGGCGGGGGTCTCTGCGTCCCCGACAGTCCTCAGTCGGGGCCCCAAAGGTGCCGTCACCGCTCCCAGTCCCTTCACGGTCTGGGGACCGTGGGAGGGAAAGCTGGTGAGAGGTCAGGGAGAGCTGAGGGGGACACGAGGTGTGGTGTGGACAGTCCCCTGACTCAGGTCTGGTCTGGGCCCCCTGTTCCGGGCAGAGCACAGGGGTTCCGGCCTCTCTGCCTCTGCCCCATCAGAGCCCGGTCCCTCTACCAGAGGCCTGGGCCCCGGCTCCACACACGGCCCCTGGGCCTCGGAGCTCCCCTCAAACCGGGCGCTTAGCTAGACCCAAGCGAACGCTCCGCCTCCGCCAGGCCCTCCCCTTTTCTGGGCCCCTGATCGGTTTTGCGGGACACCGAACTGGAGAAATAGAGGGGTCCCACTGCCTTAAAACCTCTGGGGAACCCGAGAACCCTCCAGATGTCACGGTCCGTGACGGCGTGTGGGGAGAGGAAGCAGCAGAGCAGGGGCTGCGGGAGCGCCACGGGGCCTGTCCCGGCCGCCATCTGCAACGTATCAGTCCCCAGGAAGAGCCCGCCACGGCAGACGGAGGAAGAGAAAACCAGACGTGGGCAGGGGAAGAATCCTGCCCTGGAAAGGCGGAGAGCGGCCCTGCCAACACCCTCCTCCCGCCTCAGAGGCGCTGAGCTCCTGCCACGCGGAAGGGCGCGGCCGTGTCCTCCGGCCACCTTGGGAGATTCAGATGGGAGCCCCCGCCCCTTCAACGGGGCTGCCCTGGGAGGGGACAGTGACGTCCGGACAGGCCTGCGAAGGGAAGGGCACGAACACCTGCGGGAAGCACCCCTGCCTGCACACGCGCTCCCGTCTGGGCCTCTGGCCACACCTCGGAACAAGCTGCTTAATGCAACGGTGTCTGTCTCCTGTGAAAGCAGGCCCTTCCAGAACCGGAGGATGTCTCCCCTCCTCCGTCTCAGCCAGAAAAGCTAAAAATAAAGTCAAAACCCAGCTCAGGTTTTGGCTGCCATCCGGCCCAGCCCCTGGCTGGGAGCACAGCCCCAACTTTCCATGACTTCAGAACTTTTCCGAAGCTGAGGCAGCCGCAGGGGAGGCGGGGGACCTAGGACCCGGGTCGCTGCTGAGGCTGGCGAGGCCTTCCAGGAGCGGCCTGCACCCGGGCCAGCCAACGGCCGCAGCTGGCCATCAGGAGGCTCCCAGAGTCTAGAGCTAGGGGGAGCTTAGAGTGGGTCCAGCTCAAGCCTCTCCTTTGACAGAGAAGGAAACTGAGGCACAAAGGGCCCAGTGTGGACCGCGGTCGGGACCGGGTCAGTCGCTTCTGGCTGCTGACCAGGACGCCCTGCCACCTCACTGCTTCCGAAGCCACAGCTCTAGAGAGAGCCAAGAGCCAGCAGGAGCAAGGGCCTGAGCTGCCGGCCCACCCTGGGAGAGGCCGGAGGGCACAATGGCTTCAGGAGGCAGCTCAAGGGCATCTCCCCTCGATCCGCCTCCCCACCTCCTCAGATACCAGAGGGACTGGGGAGTCCTTGGAACACCCAGCAGACACCGACCAACCCAGGAGACAGGTGCACCGTCCCTGTCCACAGTGAGCTCCTAATTGGACCACTACAGGAATTTGCCCTTCAGTCTCATCTCTTCATTTCCTGCCGCCCCGCAAAGCAGGGAGGCGGTAAGAATAATAACACGATAATGGCCAACGCTTGTATGGAGCTGACTAGGTACCAGGTGCTGCTCCAGACACCACACTTTAACTCGGTCTGCACAGCTGCCCTACGAGATGGCCTGGGGGCCCCTGCCGTGGGGCTGAGCAAACCCAGGCAGAGCCCTGTGCGGCCTCACACCTGTCACTCTGTCCCGGCCACTTCCCCTTCCCTCCTGGATGGGATGCCTGGCAGGACTGGGCCGCCCTGCCCATGAGGGAGCCAGCCGAGAGCAGGGAGGGAAGTGGGGCCTAGGATGAGCCTCCGTGGCTTCCTCGGCCAGGCGGGGGCACCCCCAACTGTGGGGCGGGAGCCACTCACAGCTCATGACTCAGACTCTGGGGCTGTGGCCAGGGAGCCACACGCACTCCCCGAGACGGCTCCCCCAGCCCTTCCCCAGGCCCGGGCACCCTAGGTGGGACCCGGGACAGACACTGGCCAGGAGCGCCGCCTGGGGCGGGGTGCTGCCTGTGCCGAGTCCACTGGGAGCTGGCAGCGGGTGAGCGGGCACGTGCTGACCGCGGACACCGGCCTGGCAGGGAGACAGGGTGGGGCAGGCAAGGGCAGCGGGGAAGGGTGGGAACAAGGGCTCCGCAGGTGACTCATCCTCAGGCAGACAATACCCGGGCAGGGGTCGGGAAGTCCTTTAATGCCCACAGGGGACCCAGCTCTGCCCATGTCCTGCCTCGCACCCCGCGCCATGCCCGGGGGGGGGCGGGGTTGGCTCTCCTTTGCATCCAGGTTCCTCAAGCTCAGGGCTGGCCGCATCCCAGCAGCCTCGTAGGCAAGAAGGGCTGGGCATCCTGTTGCTAACTCTTCCCACGGCTGGCAGATCTGCTCTCCAAGGCAGGGAGGGGTGGGGTGAGAGGAACGGGGGCAGCGAGGGACACACGCACGGGGACAGAGGGGGCTGGGCCTGCGTGGCGGCTGCTGGCGGGGGAAGCCCAGCAGCAGGCCTCTGCACGCCAGGCTCTGGGGGCTGCTCGTGGGGAAGGCAGGCGCCCAGCGCCGCAGAGGGGCTGGGTGGGCACGGGGCCAGGCGCTGACCCGCCCGCTGAGTCACCCTCCTCAGCCCGGCTCAGATGCCAGATATGGAAGCCGCAGGCCCGTTGGGCCCGGATGCTGGGAGCGAGTCGCTAGGCCTAGAGGGGCGGCCCCCCGTTTCCTTCCCTGGGCTGAGGAAGAGACAGGAGGAGCAGACACAGGGGCTAAAATAAGAAGTAGGAGGGGAAGATGGCCAAGGGGTTCCCTCAGACCCAGCCCGGTCCCCGCAGGGGCCACCCCTCGGCCCCCCAGCCTCACCGGCCCACGGAGTTCCCCATGCTGCACCTGCGGGGGGCCCTAGAGGGCAGCGCAGGGCAGGGGGCACAGGCCGCTGAGCCTCTGGGCACAGCTGCCTCACAGGAAAGGGCGCCCCCTCTGGCCGGGCAGGGCAGGGCTCGCTGGGTGGCAGGGTCCCTGCCCCCCTGGCTTAGGCACAGCCCTCCCCATCCTCCCTTTGTCCCAGTAAGTCCTCCCACTGCCATATGGCCCCTCCCCCACCCCTCCTACCCCCATCTCTCCAAACCCAGCTGCCTCAGCCCTGCCCTGGAGCCCCCGCCCCGGCCGCACCCCACTTCTCTTCCCAAAGGCGTCCAGCTGCCATTTACCTGCTGGTCTATTCTCTTTCCACTTACGAGGTCTCTCTGGGGTTTTCCTGTGTGTCCCCACATGCCCTGACACTACGAGGTTCATATGCTCGAGGCTCCCGGGGGCCCCTCTCCCGGACCAGTTCCTGCTCCTCACAGATGGGGAAACCGAGGCCTGGGGCAGGCGGGCTGACTCTCAGAGCAGGCGGGACAGAACACAGACAATGGCGTGATGTGTTCAGGGGCGTGGAGAGGCCGTGAAACCCCCGCCACCTCACACCTTCCCGCAACGGTGTGCAAAGCGGGAGGCGTGACACCCCCCAGCCCCCAGGGGCCCACTGCGTGGCTCTGTGGCGGGTCTGCCCTCGCTTTCACGTAAGGGCAGGGCGTGGGAAGGCTGGACGCCAGGCTGCCCTGCCTGGCACTCGAGGCGCCCTTAAGGCGAGTGAGCGAGGGGACAGGTGTTCGGGGACGTAGACGCCCCCCGAGCCTTCCCCAAGCCCCACCCTGTGAATTCGGGATGTCGCACCCCCAGAATGCAGATGGTAGCCCCGCTCCTGACCTCCCCACACGGGCCCATGTGCCCACAGCAGCCACAGCTCTGCTTCCCCACGTGTCTCCTGGGTGTGACCCTGCCACACATGCTCAGGGACTGAGGCCAGCCGGTCCCCTTCCAGAGCCGCCAGGCTCCCAGCTGTCCTCCCCCCAGACAAAGCCGGGTCTTGATTCCAAGTGTGGGGGTGGGGCTGGTGCCGAGAAGGGGGCAGGATGCCTGTTGACATGTTCAGACGGGGGCCTGGCAGGGGGCCCGGCCTGAGTCGCAGCTGCTGGGTACATCAGCGTGGCACTGCACAGTGGCGGGAGAAGCCTGCGGCCACAGGCCAGGGGCCTGGGGTCCTGGATAACAGGCGACAGCTTCCTGACCAACCATCCCTCAAGGTCCCTGCCAAGCTCTACTGTCCTTCCTCCTGGCTTTTCTCCAGAAATCATTCCTGTGTTGTCACGAAAATGCAGGGGTAAGGCCTGGGGACAGGCCCGAAGAAGTGGGTGCATGAAGGGGCACGGGGTGGCCTCGGGGGAGCCAGACCATCCTGGGGGTGGGAGGGAGGGAAGCCACTGGCCACGGGGAGGGATCGCCACGAGGAGGCTCAGCAGTGCCTTACTGAGGACATAGTAGCCCTCCACCTGGTTGCTCGTGGTTATTAACCCTGGCAACAGAGGGAGGGGGCGGGAGCCGCACCCCAAGATCCAGAACCGTGGTAGGGGACGACCTAGGAGCTCCGTTTGCTCTGCATTCCAGCTCGAGCTGAGGCCGTGCAGGTCTCCTCTCGGCCGGCAGAGGGTGGCAGTGTCAGTGCTGGCGGGGGTGGGGGTGGGGGTGGGGGTGGGGGTGGGCTCGGCAGCCTCAAAACCACCACCTCCCGCTGGCCCAGAACCGGGCCCCTTGAAACCGAGGAGTCAGATCCCCTGAGCCAGCCCAGAAGGGATTCATACGTCCTGTCCCCATCGATGTGTCTCCCATCTGATTCAGACTCTCATCCCTCTAGCAAGAACGCCGACCCCAGTTCCCAAGAAAAGGCCACCTCTGGGCATTTTCTCTGACAGGATAAGCCCAGGGTCCCGTCTCCTGTCCACACGGCTCTACTGTGACTCAGCTCCTTCGCTGGGCCTGAGACCCCCAGCCAGGACTCCTCCTGGCTTCCCTGCAGCTCCACCTCCTTCCCAAACTCTGTTCCCTTCCTTGAGGGATTCGTAAGGGCCGAGGGCTCCTCATAGCCCAGCCTCGGGGTTGGAACCAGAATGGGTGCGGCTGGGGTGGACGGTGGGCAGCTCAAGGTCACGCCACCCGTCCGTGCGGCTCCGGGCACGTGCTGCCTCCTCCCGGCCAGCTCTAAGTGGCCGTCCCGGCTTTCACAGGGCCTCCCTCCTGTCCGCAGCACGGTCACTGGGATGCTCCCTCTCCTGACACAACCCTCCCAGGGCCCCGAAGAGAGAGGCACGGAAAGCAAAGCGTCCTTTCCTTCCAGGAGGAAAGAAAGTGTAAGCCAAGCGTGATAGTTAACCGTGTCTCACAAACTTTCTTTGAAAAGGACAGAGGGTGTCAGGACCTAATTCCACAGCTTGTGGGAAGCATTTCTATTGAGAATAGCACTGGCGATTAATTACATTCACATCCATCACATCTGATTTTGATATCGATGGCTTGGTATTTGAGGACTGTTTTCTTGCTGCGTTCGTCACCGTGCTGGGAAGCCCGGGGCAGCCCCGGAGACCTTCTGCTCTCGCCCCTTTCTTGCTAAGGAAATCCAGAGAGGGAAGTGACTTGCTCAAGGTCACACATCAATTTAGTGGCAGGGCCAAGCCTAGAACTAAGGACACCAAGGGCCAGGGTCGTTTCCACTCCCTCACGCCACCTGTCACCAGGCCTCTCGTTAACAGAAGAGACCCTGCAACCTCCCCTAAGAAGCTCTCTCTCCGGGCAGACCGAGGGACGTCAGAGCTCAGCCTGTGTCCCCATCAGTACGCTGGGGCCCGAGCGGGGAGCAGCTGGGGGAGCTGCCCCAGTGCCTGGGCCTCTGAGCCAGACCGGGTCTGGCTGCTGTCGCTGCGAGGTGGAAGGGGCTGGGGAGGGGCGGGGAGCAGAGCAGAGGCACCGTTGGCAGGTGAGGGCGTCTCCTACCAGAAGTCTCCCCAGCTGCCCCGGCTCCAGCCCTGATCACTGGGGGTGGGACTGGGAGCGGGCACATCCCACTCAGGAGGGGTCTCAGACTGCTGGAGGCCGGGGCAGTGCCACCCGGGGCGTCGGTCGTGGCGAGGCAGCCGGGGCCTGAGCAGGAAGGGCCGTCTCCAGCTTCTCTTGGCTCCCTGAGTGCTGCTCAGCCCCAAGGTTTAGCTGCGCCTTTGAATCAAAATGTGGGCTGGGGTGGGGGGCAGCGCTTAACACCCCTATAACAGAAGGAGGCTCCTTTCGGGTGACAACTAGGGCCCAGGTGGCCTCCAAGGCCTCCGTCCAAAAGGCATCGCCTCGTCCAGCTCCAGGCAGACGAAGCCCATGGCGAGAATCGCCAGCTTCCCAGAGCTCTGTGCACTGCTCTGCGGCCTGGTGGGGCCCCGGGTCTCCCCACGTCCAGGCCCGGGCGGAGGCTGCCCTTCAGGTGCGAACAAGCCTGGCAGGACAGCAGAGCACTGAGGCATCCCCGGTCCCGGAGCAGAACCCTCAGACTGCAGAGTGAGCCCTAGTCACCCCGATCCTCCAACCTGTCCCCGACGCTAAGCGTGTAAGCTAAGGTTTAGTGGTTTGAGCACTTGACTCGAAGTCAGGTCTGAGCCTGTGCTCAAGTCCCAACCTGTCGCCCCCTTGCTGTGCGACACGGAACAAGCCTCTACACCTCTCGTCCTCATCCTGATGGGAGCCTGGATGCACCTGGGCCCGCCTGTCCCCACTGGGGCTGCGTTCCAGGCAGGCAATCCAGGAAGTCGTCAAGCACTGGGCCTCGTCCGGAGGGAAGAGGCGCTTCTGCTTTGTGGGCCCGGGATATCCCCACTTCTGACTCAGCTTCCCCCACCAGTTCCTCCTGGCCAGGCACAGGCCCTGGTGCCATCCCGCAGCCCAAGCCCACAACTCTAGCCCCAGCCGGAAAGCCACTCGTGCACAAAGCCTGTCGGAGCCCCGGATTCCCGGCCACCAGGACCTCAGGAAGGCGGCAGAAAGGCATCCCACCGTATTGTGGGCAGCGGGCGGCAGGGGTGGCGGGGAGGGGCAGATATTCCGGCCCCCACTCCTCTCTTTAAGACATCTGCTGTCTCCACCCTGTGTCCCACTGTCTCTTGTAAAGCCACCAGGGTGGGAGGAGGGGGGCAGAGTCTGAGTCATCCGCCCAGCTGTCCTGCCCGGGGTGGGGCCCAGCTCCGACCCGGACCCCAGGCGGGCTTTCCCTGGCACGTTCAGTGTCCTCTTGCTGCACCGAGGCCCCAGAATGGGAAGAATGTGTGAAGGTGTTTGTGGGGGTGGAGTGTTTGGAACCTGTAACCCAGCTAACAGGAGGATGCCCCAAACCCTTGGGTGTGGTCGAGGTGCCCGGGCTGGGCCTGGATCCCGCAAATAGCTGTGCATCTCGGCCCAAAGCCTGGCCCTGAACTCTGAGCTCTAATTAAACATTAAACCAGACACTTCTGTCCAGGCCTTCGTGGGAGAAGCTGGGGCACCGCAGTCCTCTGCCAGAGTCTTCGCCCCGCTCGCCTCCGCCTGTCCCCGAGCCCAGCAGCAGCAAGAGAGCGACAAACCCTGGCTCCTCCCACTGGGGACATAGACGGGGACTGTCACCCCGCCTGAGCCCTGTCTGTCTCCACCCTGCCACCCATCGGCCCAGGATCCAGGTGCACGAGCCCACCCCCCTTTTCCGGAAGCCCAGCCTCCCCGGCCAGGATCGGTGGGGGAGAAGAGAGGCAAGCGGCTAAATATAACTAAGAGCACACACACCACCCCCTCCCCTGCCCCACAGGGCACACCCCTGTGCGCCGTCCCAGGCCCGGACAGCTGCACCCGGAGGCAGAGACCAGCCCGCGCACGAGTCTGGCTTCACACGAGGCCAGACTCCACTCGCCACCAGTGTCTGCCCCGGAGGGACCAGCCAAGAATGCCCCTCACGGGGACCTGCGATGGGGCTCTGGTGGCCCAGTGGGCGGGCTGAGAACATAGCCCCTCTCGGTGATCCCCCTGGCTTGCCTCCTGTCTGTCCTGCTAACTGAATTGTCCCTGTCACTAATGAGAAAGACAGGAGCCACCCCTTTCAGCCGAAATAAAAGTCCGCCGGCTGGGTCCCCACGCAGCTCCCCCTACTCTTCGCCTGGGAGTGACCATGAAGGGCACGGCCACCGCGCCTGGGCTGGGGGCTGCTGAGGGGTGGGAAGAACCGAGACTGCCCCGATGCTTCTAAGAGCAGGTCCGGAGAAGGCGCAGAGGGCGAGGCGCCGGGTCGTCAAACCACAGCTGCCCCACGCCCAGGGACCACGGGGCATCACGGAGCCCTCGGGCTTGGGTCTCCAAGGAGACAGGGGCAGGAGACACGGGGAGACCCAATTCTGGTGGGGGGAGCTGGAGGAGAGCCCAAACTTCCAGGCTCCAGAGGCCTTTTTAGAAAAGAAGGTGGAGCCAGGCAAGGTGGGGCAGGGTGGAGCAGGGATGGGTGAGGTGGGCGTGGCCTGAAGCTCCCAACGGCTGGATTTCAAAAATGTCGCTGTATTCCACAGCTTATTAAAGCGAGGATCGAAAAGTCAGGGGCTGAGACGACGAGCCAGAGCAGACTGCTCGGCTTGCCTGGGAAAGCGAAAGTGGCTCAGGCCAAGGAGGAGGAATGAGAGGGCCAGAGCCCCAAGCCCTCCAGGACGCCGGCCGAGCGCCGGGAGGCTGGGGCGGCCAGACCTGGGCGGACCGCAGCTTGGCGAGGTGGAGCCTCGCGCGGCCTCCCTCCGCCCTCCCTCCCTCCCTCCCTCCCTCCCTCCCTCCCTCGCATTCCTGGGCCAAGCAGGCCAAGGGCTGTGGGAGCTGCGGGGGAGCCCGGAGCCGGCCGGTCTCCTGGAGCGGCCGGGTGGGCCTGTCGGGGCCCAGAGGTGGTCCCAGACCCGCGGGGAGTCAAAAGAGCTTCTCAGCTCTTAGAAGGAACTCGATAAGGGTCAGGGCAAAGGGGCACCTCCACGCCCCCGTTGGGGAGACAGGGGTCACCCTGCCTTGGTGACCCCTCCACAGCACCACTGGACACCTGCCAGCTTGGGGGCTCCGTCTTAGTGGACATCACGTGTTCGGAGCCAGGCCCGGCAAAGCTGGCACTGTGCCAAGCCTGCCAAGAAAGTTCTGACAGGGCCCTTTCGCCCAGTCCGGTGCGTCCAGGGGCACCCGGATTCCGCAGGCCTGGCAGGGCCAGTTCTGCTTGGCTCAAGCCCTCCCCGGAGCTCCGGATGGCTGGCGAACCTTCCCCTGGCTGAACGTGGGCCTGCCCGCGGCCGACTGGGCCCCGAGGCCCGCTCGTTCCTTGTGTACCCCACCCTCTCCCAGGGACCCTGCTGCCCTGTCTTGACGGGTTCCCTTGGCACTACCAGGCACCCGCTGGGGCAGTTCTGGGGAGGGAGGAGACCGGACGGCAAAGTTAGCAGCCGCCTTGGGCCCGAGCAGGGGTGACCAGTCCGCCCACAAGCCGCCACCTGGGCGCGCCGCCACCTGGGCGCACTCACCGCGCTTTGAGCTCCTTAAACTCCTCGCGCACTTTGCTCAGCTCCAGCTGCAGGCGGGCGCGCTCCTTGGCCACCGAGTCGAGGGTCTTGCGGGCATCGCTGAGCTCGGCCTCGTAGGCGGCCTTGATGCCGGACACCTCGCGGCTGACCACCTCCTCGGACTCGGTGATGCGAAGGCGCAGACCCGCGTTCTCCGTCTCCAGAGAGCGCACACGGTCGATGTAGACCGCCAAGCGGTCGTTGAGCTCCTGCAGGTCCTCCTTCTCCTGCAGCCGGGTGATGCGGGTCGGCGACAGCGGGGTGGAGCTGGTCTGCGCCCCGCTGCGGGTGGCGCGCCGCTGGGACGGAGTCTCCATGGCCGGCAGGATGGCAGCGCTGCCCGCGGGGCAGGGATCGCAGGAAGGGCGCGGAGCTCGGGTGGAAGGACAGAGATGGCTCTGGGTCGGACACGCGGGGCCGGCCGCCTGTCGGCTTACTCCTGGCAGGCGGGGACCCGGGCCGGCGCTGTCAGACCTAGGATCCGGGTTGGCTGGTGTGGCTGCGGCGCTCCCGCGAACACTGAGTCACCGGCGTCTGGGCAAACGCTCTAATAGGTCCTGGGAATGGAAGGAGGGGCCACCGCTCTTAAAGGGGCCGTCGCACACTCACAGGGGTGGGGGCGGGAGTGGCGAGCGGGGCAGAGGACTGCCCAGCCGCCGCGGATCGGGCCCCACCCTCCCCCGCGCACCCCGGCCCGTCCGGGGCTTCGCTGAGGCGCGCGTCTTGGTTCCCGCCTGCTCTGCGCTCCGGGCTGCAAGCTTGTCCCCCCTGCCTCAGGCCTTGGGCGTAGAGGGCAGAGCCCAGGGGTGAGAGTGGGTGGGCAAAGGGCGCGCGGGGAGCCAGGAGGTGGC